>NC_134361.1:20143179-20443179 GCF_048569485.1 Anomaloglossus baeobatrachus
TAAGGAGTGAATATTCTCCCCTCCTCCCACCCATAATCGCACCCACCCCCTCCAGCGTGTTAATGAAAGAATGACAATTCACTGCTGTATTACTGCCCGAGGATCGCAGCGCTGTGCTCGCTCAGGCTGTCGGCTCTTCTGATCTGAGCGTGTCACTGTGTATTTCTATGTAGCAGTCACGCTCAGATCAGGAGAGCTGCCGGCTACTGCAGGTATTGTGCTGCGATCCTGAAGCAGTAATACGGCAGTCTGACTGAATCACTGCGCAGAGGGGAGCGCGGGAGAAGAGGGCCCAAGACTGTATAAGGCTATGTGCGCACGTTGCGTAAATTCATGCAGTTACGCTGCGCTTTGCAGCGCAGCGTAACTGCATGCGTCCTGCGTCCCCTGCACAGTCTATGGAGATTGTGCAGGGGCCGTGCGCACGTGGCGTCTCAGAGCGCAGCGCTTCGGCTACTGCCGAAGCGCTGCGCAAAAAGAAGTGACATGTCACTTCTTCTGTGCGCTTTGCCGGCAGCTCCTGCTCTGTCTATGGCAGGAGCTGCAGGCAGAGCGCACGTTCTCGCCGGCACCATGCGCTTCAGAACGGAGCTTTTCAGCTGCGCTCTGAAGCGCACCTTTTACGGTGCTGGGCTAGTACGCAACGTGCGCACATACCCTTAGTGTGTGTAGAAGGGTGTCAGATTGTCATTAATGGGAGCCTGTCAGCACATTGTAGTGGACAAAGCCGAAATGAAATCGTAACTTTAAGTGGCCAAATTTGTTGCTGCGTTTACAGCTAATGAGCTGCCCGTGCACCCTGGGCGGAGCTGAGCACTTCCAATGCATCTTTCCACCTTCTTGTTTTGCATCTATCTCCGCCATCCTCTTCCTTGATTGACAGGAGCCAGAGGAGGGCGGAGATAGATGCAAAACAAGTAGGTAGTAAGGTGCTCAGCTCCGCCCAGGGTGCACGGGCAGCTCATTTGAATAAAGAACGGTTTCTGGTAAATGTAGCAATGGATTTGGACACTAAAGGGGGCTTTACACGCTACGACATCGCTAATGCGAACTCGTTGGGGTCACGGAATTGGTGACGCACATCCGACCGCATTAGCGATGCCGTTGCGTGTGACACCGATGAGCGATTTTGCATTGTTGCAAAAACATGCAAAATCGCTCATCGGTGACATGGGGGTCCATTCTCAAAAATCGTTACTGCAGCAGTAACGAGGTTGTTCCTCATTTCTGCGGCAGCACACATCGCTCCGTGTGACACCGCAGGAACGAGGAACCTCTCCTTACCTGCCTCCGGCCGCTATGCGGAAGGAAGGAGGTGGGCGGGATGTTACGTCCCGCTCAGCTCCACCCCTCCACTGCTATTGGGCGGCCACTCAGTGACGTCGCTGTGACGCCGCACGGACCGCCCCGTTAGAAAGGAGGCGGTTCGCCGGCGGTCACAGCGACGTCGCCGGGCAGATAAGTATGTGTGACGGGTCTGGGCGATGTTGTGCGGCACGGGCAGCGATTTGCCCGTGTCGCGCAACAGATGGGGCGGGTACCCACGCTAGCGATATCGGGACCGATATCGCAGTGTGTAAAGCCCGCTTAAGGCATTGTTCACATGTTGCAGCCATGTCGCTTTTTTTGACCTTGTTTTTTTTTTAACACAAAACCGATTACGAAGCCAAAGTGGCTGCACTTTGAGAACGCAGTCTAAGGCGGCTTTCACACAGCGATCCTCTCCCCGGTGAGTGGTCCCCGGGAGTTTCCGTCCGAACCTCCGCAAAATGGGTTTGGAATGCATGCGCTGACAGGGCCGCTGACTATAATGGTGCATATGGGGTCACCGTGAGCCCTGTCAGGCAGTATTTTCGGGGGTATACGATTACTGGAGGCAGACACCTACACGTATTAGACTGCACCTGGTTGTCCTCCTCCAGTAAGTGTACACCTCCAAAAATGGTGCACGACAGAGCACACGGTGACTCCATCTGCACCATTATCGTCACTGGTCCTGTCGGCGCATACGTCTGAAACCCATTTTGAGATGGGGTTTGGATGGAAGCCTCGACACACGAACGAGAGAGGAACGCAGTGTGAACGCCCCTAAGTGTATGATTTTTAATAGGGCGATGTCCTCTACAAGGTGCTCTGCTCGGTTTGAACATTTTGTGCTGACGCTTTTTAATGGCTTTTTAAGGGTACTTTCACACTTGCATTTATTTCCTTCCGTCACAATCCGCCCTTTTGGAAAACAGCGGAATCCGTTAACGGATTCCACTGTTTCCCATAGACTTGTATGGATGACGGATTGTGCCAAAAGGACCTACGTTGCTCCGCTGGCCGACGCTCCGTTGCTTCCGCCCAGCGGGAGAAACGCAGCATGTAATGTTTTTTTGAGCAGCGGAATCCTCAGGATTTCACTGTGCATGCTCTCTCTGGCTCCCTGCACCCGTAACCAAGGTAAATAATGGGTAACCAAGCAAAGTGATTTGCCTACTTATACCCGATATTTACCCTGGGTGCGTGTGCAGGGAGTCCGACACTTCCCCGCTTGGCTCCGCCCCCTCCCACACTCCACTCCTCATGTATATACACACACACACACTCACCTGTCCTCAGCGCCATGGCCCAGCTCGGCTACACCCACCCCGCACTCCGCCCCCGCACACATTCTCGGCGGCCGAGCGATCAGCTGATCACCCGGCGGCCGCGGTTACTGGGAGCGATCAGCTGATCACCCGGCGGCCGCAGCTACTGGGAGCGATCAGCTGATCACCCGGCGGCCGCGGCTACTGGGAGCAATCAGCTGATCACCCGGCGCCGCGGCTACTGGGAGCGATCAGCTGATCACCCGGCGGCCGGCTACTGGGAGCGATCAGCTGATCACCCGGCGGCCGGCTACTGGGAGCGATCAGCTGATCACCCGGCGGCCGGCTACTGGGAGCGATCAGCTGATCGTTCACAATAGTCTGCCGCCGGTAAACTGTAAAAAAAAAATCAAAACGGATTCCGTTGTTTTGCAGCATCTGTTGCATCCGTTGTGCCACTATATGCAACACATCCGTTGCATCCGTCACACAACGCAATGCAACGGATGTCGTTCAACACAAGTGTGAAACTAGCCTAATGTTGTCATAGAGTATACAAAACCTGTAAAAAAAAGTGAAGCAGCCCTTAGGCTATGTGCGCACTTTACTTTTTACCTGCTTTTTCAACTGCAGCGTTTAATGCCAAAATGGTTGTGTTCTGCTTTTCAAGCAAAGTCTATGGGAATTTGGGTTTCTTGTCCGCACTTTGCAGTTCAAACTGCAGCCTTTTTGTTGCAGAACTTTGGTCAAAAACTCAGCTTTGCAGTGCAAAACCCAAATGGCAAAAACAAAAACAGGACAATTGTTTTTGCCATTTGGGTTTTGCCCTGCAAAGCTGAGTTTTTGACCAAAGTTCTGCAACAAAAAGGCTGCAGTTTGAACTGCAAAGTGCGGACAAGAAACCCAAATTCCCATAGACTTTGCTTGAAAAGCAGAACACAACCATTTTGGCATTAAACGCTGCAGTTGAAAAAGCAGCAAAAAAGCAGGTAAAAAGCAGGTAAAAAGCAAAGTGCGCACATAGCCTTACTGACGCTGATAATGGCCTTACTTACCTTATCAAGAGGGTTTTTTAATTGCAGCTCTGATTTTGTGTTCGTTATCATTGATTGTGCAGACGGACCGCAAATACGGCAGCTCCATGAGAAAGCTGAGTACAAAGCCAATAGGATAAGCCGTCTCCGATCTGTGGGCACACAATACATTGGTGACTGCGTGATACCTACTAGTGTTATTATTATTTATTATTATGGCGCCATTTATTCAATGGCGCTTTACATGTGAACAGAGGCATACATAGACAAGTACAATAATCATGAACAATGCAGGACACAAACTGTACAGGAGGAGGAGGACCCGGCCCGGGTCACAGTTCAGGAATATTAGCATTAGCACTTATTAGTTTGGTGATTCCATCTTCACTAGGCCCAGTGCCCACGCTGCGATTTGACGCAGATTTTCAGAATCTGCAGCAAATTCAGAATCCTGCTGCAACATCAATGTCATTGAAGCAGCAAAGTCTATGGATTTTTCCTTGTCGTATTTGGTTGCAGGCTTCTTTTTTTCTGCACCAAATCTGCACCAAACACGCAAGGGAAAAACAGAGCACCGTGGGCACTGCACTTCATGACATTCAGCTTTGACTTGCTGATTTCAATGACATAGCTGGATTCTGAAATACGCGTACAACTACACAAAGTGGGCACTAGGCCTTAATCTTTTTGACCTGTTAGCGACACCTATAGCGACCAAATCAAGGTGGTTTGCGGGCGAGTCAGCTGGCCAGTGATTAGGTATTTCAGATGGGGCAGGTGCGCTTTCTCCCTCTCCTGTGACTGCAGCCGGGGCTGGAGCAGGTTTAAAATTGAACGAAGGTTCTGGATTTTATTAAAATTTCTGAGCTGGAACATTTCCCCTATTGACAAGTATAAATTATGCAAGGACCTATGCATGGACCGTGGTGTTACAATAAACCCCGAGATGACCCAGACAGCAGCGGAATCGGTGAGACGGCAACTTGTTTCAGAACTGAGATGTTACATTATATCTTATATGTAGGGATAAAAGTATGTATAGAGTGACTGCAGCAGCAGAATAGTGAGTGCAGCTCTGGAGTAGAATACAGGAGGTAACTCAGGATCAGTAATGTAATGTATGTACACAGTGACTGCAGCAACAGAATAGTGAGTGCAGCTCTGGAGTATAATACAGGAGGTAACTCAGGATCAGTAATGTAATTATGTACACAGTGACTGCAGCAGCAGAATAGTGAGTGCAGCTCTGGAGTATAATACAGGAGGTAACTCAGGATCAGTAATGTAATTATGTACACAGTGACTGCAGCAGCAGAATAGTGAGTGCAGCTCTGGAGTATAATACAGGAGGTAACTCGGGATCAGTAATGTATGTACACAGTGACTGCACCAGCAGAATAGTGAGTGCAGCTCTGGAGTATAATACAGGAGGTAACTCAGGATCAGTAATGTATGTACACAGTGACTGCACCAGCACAATAGTGAGTGCAGCTCTGGAGTATAATACAGGAGGTAACTCAGGATCAGTAATGTATGTACACAGTGACTGCACCAGCAGAACAGTGAGTGCAGACATTGATAACTAGTCCATAATAAAAAAAAAAAAAACCTATATAACAAAATTGTATACAAAAATCCTCCCTACAGGTCATTGGGCAGTGTGGTTTGTCAGCAGGCACATGCACTTTTGGCACCCTGAGTTAGGCTGTGCACACGCTGCGTTTTTTTTTTTTTTTATGCTGCGTTTTTGGCCGCTAAAAAAATGCGTTTTTTTTCCGCGATTTGGTGCATTTTTGGCTGTGTTTTTGATCTCTGCGTTTTTCCAATGCATCGCATGGGGGGAAACGCAGAAAAACTCAGGACAAAATTGACATGTCCATATTTCTTTTTTTTTTTTTTTAAGCTCAAACTCAGCTTAAAAAATTGTGCGGACAGCAAAAACGAACTCATAGACTTTGCTGGGGAAGCAAAGTCATGCAGTTTTGAGGCCAAAAACGCACCCGAAAAACGCACTGTGTGAACTTACCCTTAGTGTCCTTTTGTTAGCAAATGGATTGATTCTGATTAACATTCTGCTAATGGTATTTGTATTGCACTTTAACTATTCAATCCTTATCTATGTTAGGGTACGTGTGCATGCTGTGTTTTTTGGGTTTTATTTTTTTTATTTATTTATTTTTTTTTTGTTGGTGCCAAAAACACTATCTTTGTGGTTACAAAGTGTGCGTACATAGCCTAAATGTGTTTTTTATTTCATTGGACATCTGACCTCTCACCTATGGATTAGAATTGTGATTTTCCGGTATTTTGTTTTGTGCCGTGATTGCTGCTGCAGTCACTGCCTTGTTTTTATGGGTGTGGGGCATTTATAATGTATCTCAGCCACTTTCTGTGGGGATTTTTTTTTCTAGACAATTTTGTTAAATAAAATGATTTGTATGTTTTTTTTATTATGGACGCTGTTGTTAATGTCTGGTTTATCCAATGTATTTTTCTAAGGTCTCTTTTTGGGGATACCAGCAACAGTTCATGTACCTATGGGCATTATATGGTTTGATTTTAAAACAGTGAGTGCAGCTCTGGAGTATAATACAGGAGGTAACTCAGGATCAGTAATGTGTGTACACAGTGACTGCACCAGCAGAATAGTGAGTGCAGCTCTGGGGTATAATACAGGAGGTAACTCAGGATCAGTAATGTAATGTATTTACAGTGACTGCACCACCAGAATAGTGAGTGCAGCTCTGGGGTATAATACAGGACGTAACTCAGGATCAGTAATGTAATGTATGTACACAGTGACTGCAGCAGCAGAATGTGAGTGCAGCTCTGGAGTATAATACAGGACGTAACTCAGGATCAGTAATGTAATATATGTATACAGTGACTGCACCAGCAGAACAGTGAGTACAGCTCTGGAGTATAATACAGGAGGTAACTCAGGATCAGTAATGTATGTACACAGTGACTGCACCAGCAGAATAGTGAGTGCAGCTCTGGAGTATAATACAGGAGGTAACTCAGGATCAGTAATGTATGTACACAGTGACTGCACCAGCAGAATAGTGAGTGCAGCTCTGGGGTATAATACAGGAGGTAACTCAGGATCAGTAATGTATGTATACAGTGATTGCACCAGCAGAATAGTGAGTACAGCTCTGGAGTATAATACAGGAGGTAACTCCGGATCAGTAATGCATGTACACAGTGATTGCACCAGCAGAATAGTGAGTGCAGCTCTGGGGTATAATACAGGAGGTAACTCCGGATCAGTAATGCATGTACACAGTGATTGCACCAGCAGAATAGTGAGTACAGCTCTGGAGTAGAATACCAGCCATGTGATGTTCACATTAGCCCTGTATCTTGTGTTGTGGCTCTCCTTCCTCCTGTGCAGACACGGGCACTTGTTGGCAGCCGCAGGTCACGGTCAGGAGCGGTGATTCCGGTGGTCACTGGGCGACCTTTGCCCACACTGAGCCCAGGTGCAGGCCCCGCCCCGCCAGACACGGGTCACATGACGCCGCTTTATTTATACATTGTCACAAAATATAAATAAGGCTATCCATAGAAGGAAACCGGAAGCCCCGCCATCTTTCTCCTCCTAGACGTTCTCTGGCCTCTGATCACCTTCCACCCGCCATCTTGCCACACCCTTTCTCTTGAGGTCACATCAGGTCATTTTTCATCTACACCCTCCATCTTGCTACACCCGACCCCCGCGGGGCGGCGGACACGTATCACAGCTGTTGTTCGTCCTCGTTCAGCGCTTTCTTTTACATAACCTCGCTTTTTCTCCATACGATTGGCACTTATTCACTAAATTACTGAAGGCTACGCCCCTTGAAGGAAGCGCCTACCTCGGGGTGTAGAAAGATGGCGGCACTTCCGCTTCCTCGTCAGTCTGGGGCCGCGGGGGCCGCTGGGAGAGTTGGTGGCAGCGGGTCCGGTGCGGGGTGACCGCAGGAGACCCCGGAAACTGCGTCACTGGCGGCGGCGCTTCATTAATATGCAGGTCATTAACATAATGTCCTGTGTGTGAGCGGAGAGGACGGCGGCGAGAGCGGAGAGTGAGCGCGGCCTGGACGGGATGGGGGACAGCAGGGGTGAGTGCGGCACACGGGGCTTTGTTACACGGCGCGGTGTGGACGGGGGGCGCGGTGTGGATGGGGGGGTGATCCAGGGGGGCGATGGGGGGAGAGTAAAGGTGGATGAGTCCCGGGCTCTGCTGGGAGTTGTGCTCCAGAGGTAACACGGTGCATGCTGGGAGTTGTAGTATTACAGGAGGGGGCTGCAGGGGATATGGGAATCTGCGCCCCCACAATAGATGATTGGTGGCAGCTAAATGTGGAGACCCCAAAATCCATCCCCACATGGTGGAGATCCTGATGATCGCCATCACATTGATCATTTTCTATGGTAAAGGGGCTCCATGGTGCAAACTAGGTGTCCCCTCTCCACTGGGACCCCCAATCATCAGACAGGGGCCACCGTCCGGCGAGACCACCGAGCAGTTATATGGGGGATAGAGGTGACCGATCTGCAATCAGGGCCGGCCCAATAGTCAGAACCTCATGGATCAACAACTTAAAGGGATTCTCCAGTAAGAAGTGGTTGGCTATGGGAAATTTCTGGCATTTTTGCAAAGTTTCCAGAAGGCAAAAATGGCTCAAATTCTAGGACCCCCCCCCCCCCATATGGCCCCTCTGCTCCTGTGGTTCTCACTACTGGGTTTTATTTTATTTTTTTCTGTGAAAAAGTAGTGGTGGCACTCGCCATCTGGAGGAAAGGTTCAGTCTTTACCGGATTTCTTAAAATATACAGGTGATTTGGACGGTGCAGAGCGCAGACAGCCTCATGTGTGACCGCTCCTCTACAGGACGCAGACACATGAAGCTGCTGCAACCTCCAGACCTGCCTGTATGTTTTTGCTGAATCCAGTGCAGGGTGACCTCGTCCTCCGGATGGTGAGTGCCGCGGCGTCTTCTTCACGGTCTTTCTCTCCATTCTATGCACTGTGGTGACACCACTGCGGGGTTTGGTTTGATGGCGACTTTCTTGGTTACTCCACGCTCAGGTACAACAGATGGTGCCGTCTTCTGCTCCTACTAATTCCCTTAATCCCGGCCTTCTGGTGACCAACTTTGCTGCCCCTGGACGGCCCCTTGGTGTAGCTGAAGCTTAATCTCCTGAGTGAGGAGATGCCGGACTTTCTGAAGACGTTTGGGGAGATTTCTGTAGAAATGGCTTGTAGTTTTGTCCGGCAGATTGTGGAGGTGAAGGCTGCGCCCCATTGAGTCCAGTGCGTCTGGATAAACTTGCGGTCTTAAATTTGTCATCTGCAGCCGCTATGAGCCGACAATCTGCCGTGTAATTGTCCGTCAGTTTCTGGAGTAGGGTCTAGTCATTGTGGGGCCCCCCAGAACCACTACCTGTCCCCCCATCCCCCTTCTTATTTTTATTTATTTTTTTTTTGAAAAGCTGAGTAACAGAACAGTAAGATATGGCTGAGTGGAAAGTCCGGACCCTCGTGCCGTGAGGGCAGTAAAGCTCTGATTTCTTTCTGTAGTCTCTGATTTTAATCATTGGAAGAATTTTAGGGCTCAATTTGTTTTAAACTAACATTTAAGTTTAATATGTCAGCCAGAAACTGCGCAGAAGAGCGTGCAAATGGCAAAGTATCCACTATGTAACGGCTCCTGGAGGGGACTGTCAATTAAATGTATTTATTGTTTTCTATATTCTAAACTTTTTTTTTTTTTTATTTCCAGTTTGTCAAAGCCCAGACACCTCATCCCTGAGCCCTCCTCTGGGGCGTCCCCTGTGCGACACCCCTCCACCCGGCGCTCCCTTACACCCCTCCATGATCGGATCTGCAATGACCTCCTCGGTGAACTCTCCTCTGGGAAGTCTAGGCTCCCCTTTTCCTGTCATTAACTGTGCTGTGGGCTCCCCGGGAATTCCTGGCACCCCATCTATAGGCTACGGACCGGTCAGCAGCCCTCAGGTAAGATAGTGTATGCCTCCTTATTAGAAGAGAATTTCTGACAATGCTCAGTATTGGTATAAACAAACGTTAAGAATAGTGTGATTTGAGTACAGCTTGTTGCTAGAATGTTGTCTGTGTTTGGTACCTAGATGGAGCGTGCGCCCCTGCCGGGCCCTCTGCGCCCCTGCCGGGCCCTCTGCGCCCCTGCCGGGCCCTCTGCGCCCCTGCCGGGCCCTCTGCGCCCCTGCCGGGCCCTCTGCGCCCCTGCCGGGCCCTCTGCGCCCCTGCCGGGCCCTCTGCGCCCCTGCCGGGCCCTCTGCGCCCCTGCCGGGCCCTCTGCGCCCCTGCCGGGCCCTCTGCGCCCCTGCCGGGCCCTCTGCGCCCCTGCCGGGCCCTCTGCGCCCCTGCCGGGCCCTCTGCGCCCCTGCCGGGCCCTCTGCGCCCCTGCCGGGCCCCTCTGAAGTTGGCTCCCTTCATCCTCATTTTATCCTTAGAGGCCATTTTTGCAAAATGAGAACTACATCACTGGAGTGTGACTCTGCTGGTCTGAATTCAGTCTGGCGAGTCCTCCTGGAGAAAAATGTGGAGCAGCAACTTGTGTCTAATGCTGGGAAGGCTCCACACAGGGGTTTTGTGTAATTTTCTGCCTTACATTTTTTTTCCTTTTTTCGTCAGTGGATAATTCCCTCATCCAGTAGGTTCCAATGTATCACTGGTGTGACGTGGACTGTTTAGTCATGTCTGATTTTTAAATGTGGCTGTCCACTATTGGGAATGAACGTGGTCCGGGTGCAGCCTCATGAGTGGTGTGGCCGGTCTACAGCCTCCTGACCTATTGTCTCATGGGCATATTGGAAGTGGAGACCCGTGGTTAGGCTGAGCACCATTAACATCGTCTTGTACTATACAGTTGTGTGCATGCACAAAAACACACGTGACCTCCATAGGTGTATATACATGGGTCCTTGCACTCCCCTTTATTGGGGGTCGATCAGTGACACTTATGCTGTGCTATCTTGCAGTGGATCAGGCTGTTTCGGGTCCCGTGCTCTGTAGCACGCGCCCTTCGCCTCCAGGACGCAGCTCACGTGAAGTAATGATCTTCTGTCCGTCACATATAATTCCATTCCTGGAAGGTTTTGTGGCTGCAGGTGACTTCAGTCTCGTGATCTCTGGTTTCTAACAATCAGTTGCTCCTCCGTGGTAAATATTGGGTTGGTTTCTTCTGCCATGCCTGGGTGCAGAGTGACTGAAGACTCCTATGTATTGGGCACAGGCAGTGGAGATCAGTGCCTGGGATGGGCATTTCTCCACAATCAGTGCTGCTGCATCACAGCTGTATTATAAAGGTTTCCTTGTGTCTGAAGACCTCCAATGTTTAGCATCTGTACAAGCATCTGCTTGGTAGTCTTTATAGCAGCCGCAGTACAGTTTACTTGGGTGACTTTCAGTTTAGGAAGAGTTCAGCTCTGAAGCCTGCAGAAATCAGACTTCTGTGCTGCACTCTAGATCAGCATTTCTAGAACGTGTAAAATATTGCTGGGGGGGATGTGCACGTCGGCTTGTAGCTTTTAAGTTTTCACATGTGTAAATTAAAATCTCTTAAATATCTCCCACTCAACAGATAAATTCCACAGTGAACCTCTCGGGTCTGCACCCCGTCAGCTCCTCTGAAGATGTGAAACCTCCATTGGGGATGAGAGTCATGGCCGGCCATCCCAACGGAGGAGGAGTGAGTGGCAAACGGCTGTGCTCAATCTGCGGAGACCGCTCCTCCGGTAAGGGCCCATTACTGATGCCAATGTGTGGTGCTTGGGTTTGGGCACAGACATCGCCGCATTGTTCTGTCCACTGTGGATGGTCTCCACCGAGGTCACAGATTAGTCCCATATAGTGAGAGCAAATGGTGGTAGAAGCATAAAGCATAAGGCCGCTTTCACATTACGTTTTCGGGCATATATGTTTTCTGCAGGAGGACACCCAGACATAGACTACGTTCAGGTGTCCGCCTGCAGAAAACGTATATGCCCGAAAACTGTGCGACAGAGCACACGCAGACTCCGTCTGCTTCATTAGTCAATGGCCCCATCGGCGTATGCGTCCGAAACACGTTTTGGGGGGGAGGGGGGGACCAGTGAACGTAGGTAACGCAATGTGAAAGCGGCCTAACAAATGCTACCTGCAGAGTATTGCGGTTCATGCACCGAGTAATACCTAAAGTCCTGCCGCTCAGGGACTGCGCATGCGTGGCCCCTCACCACTATGGAGGCAGGAGCACCTTGTCAACCTGACTCTGGTCTCATTCATGGTGCTGGATCATCCTGGGCGTGGACTGCAGCGTGGAGTGTGGCCCTCGGGCTATAGACTGCAGTTCCCTGCATTACACTTCCCGGTGCGTGCTTTGTGCAGGGCGTTCCCTGGTGGCCTAGTGTAGTGTGAACTCTGTATACAGTGCTGGATGCACGTGGCTTCCCAGTTATTGTAGCTGCTGTTGTAATCCTGCCATAGCTCCCAGCAAACCCTGCCAATCATCTCCTCCAGAGGATGCCAAAGACGCCGGGCGTCGCTCATTAACTATAGGGCTGTAGCTGCTCGGGAGGAGGAATGGGCAGTGACACTAATGGTTAATGGCTTCACTATAAAGAAAATTAAAAAAAAAAAAAAGCTGCCCTTTTAGGGCCTCCTGGGACTTGTAGTCCTTCATGTGGTTGCATTTACGTTGAAGTCGCATGAACGTTTCTCACTGTTCATAAGGCCAGTATAGAGGCAGCTGCGGTGTAAGTGCGGCGCCCCCTAGCTGTGGGTGCTGCACAGTACATCTTCCAACAAATTGCATTGAAAAAAACACATTCTGGATGGTGATGCCCATAATACTGAAGCAGGCGGCTGCACAGCACAATATAAGTACACCCCACAAGGATGAAATAAATCTGGTTTAGCAATAGTATTGTCTTATGTTCTACAGAAAAAAAAAACTAAACTGCTTTTTCCTAACCCTGCACCTCTAATTGTGAGGAGCGGGGTCCTCTAGTTCTATCTGGTGGGGCTCAGATGAGGAGTGTTGGGCGTTGCATCCACTCACGTCTTCACACGTCTTGCAGGGAAACACTATGGCGTGTACAGCTGTGAGGGCTGCAAGGGCTTCTTCAAACGCACGATCCGCAAGGACCTGACCTACACCTGCAGAGACAACAAGGACTGCATCGTGGACAAGAGACAGAGGAACCGCTGCCAATACTGCCGCTACCAGAAGTGTCTGGCCACCGGCATGAAGAGAGAGGGTGAGTGAGCGCTCGCTGCTGGCGGCCTCCTTATAGAAGGGTCACATAAGCGAACATTGTTGAGGCGTCTTCCACCACTTCTAATTTAGTTTTTATTTAGTTTTGGTGTTACTGTATTGTTCAAGTGTTGGACTTGAATTTTTCTCTGAAAACGTTTCTAATATCCCAGTACTGTAAAGGTTTTTCTGCAAAAATCCAATATCCATAAATATTACAAAATGCCCTTTCTGTGTCTTCAGCTGTGCAAGAAGAACGTCAGCGAGGCCGGGAGCGAGAAGGCGAGGCTGAGTTTAGCGGCACAATAAATGAGGATATGCCGGTGGAAAAAATCCTCGAGGCTGAGCTGGCGGTGGAGCAGAAGAGCGATCAGAGCCTCGAAGGGGGCGGATCTGTAAGTGCAGCACGCGCTGTGAATGTTGGAGGGGGGTGGGGGGGTATTGTGCGGCACACAGGGTGAATATTGGTGTATTGTGCAGCGAGGATGTGCAGCACACGCTGTGAATGTTGGAGGGTATTGTGCAGCACGCTCTGTGAATGTTGTGGTGTATTGTGCGGCACACAGGATGAATGTTGGTGTATTGTGCAGCGAGGATGTGCAGCACACTCTTTGGGGGGTATTGTGTGGCACGTTCTGTGAATATTGGGGGGGGGGGGTGTATTGTGCAGCGGGGATGTGTGGCACACTCGTTGAATGTTAGGGGTATTGTGCCATAGGTCTGGTTGTCAAGCAGTTATCAGGGTAGCTTTGCAAAGATGAAGAATCTTGTTTCTCTAAGTGACAATGTAGAACGTCAGGACCCTTCCTAGCTCCTATAGAGCCTAAGATCATGAGGGTCTTGTCCTTACGTCTTATCTCTCTCCTTAGCCCAGTGATCCGGTAACAAACATCTGCCAAGCTGCTGATAAACAACTTTTTACTCTCGTTGAATGGGCCAAGAGGATCCCGCACTTCTCTGAGCTGCTATTGGACGATCAGGTTATACTGCTTAGAGCTGGTAAGAGCCGCTGGATCTAGAACTTGTCACCGCCTTTCTTGCTGTCCCATCCCCCGCACCACTTGTACCTGCTGAGCTATAAACAAGTTAATAAACTTTTATACAAGTCTAAACTGGCAAATAAAGGTAATTGTGGTTTTGCAGCTCATGTTCAGGCAGCAGTGCCGGAGAGCTGTGTAGTGCCGGAGAGCTGTGTAGTGCCGGGGATCTGTGTAGAGACCTTAGTGCGGTCCACAGTAGTAAAGCAAAGACTTTAATACAAGGCAGGAGTAACTTTACTACCTTCCTATATCCACCTTCCTCCCCCATAGGATGGAATGAGCTCCTCATCGCTTCTTTCTCTCACCGCTCGATTTCTGTGAAAGACGGCATCTTGCTGGCCACGGGACTGCACGTCCACCGCAACAGCGCGCACAGTGCCGGTGTGGGGGCCATATTTGACAGGTAATGTAGAACTTCCACTTTAAGGACCCTTTTATAGTCTCTAATAACCTGTGAGTATCTGATACATGTCGTCCGGATTTTGCAGAGTCCTCACTGAACTTGTGTCTAAGATGAGAGACATGCGCATGGATAAGACCGAGCTGGGCTGTCTGCGAGCCATTATATTGTTTAACCCAGGTAAGGTTTTGTTTTCTAAAGAGATTAAGTTTTCAAACTTTTTTTTTTTTTTTAGTAAAAACCTTCTACTTGAGTTTTTGTGATGTGACACACGGGGACTAATGCAATCCTCGCATTACACTCAGCTCACACTCGCAGCACAGCGGAAGCCGAGTGCCACAGCGTCTGAGGTCCAATCATGTGATTGGACCTTAGCTGTGGGGGGCGGGCCAGCGTTGAGTAGGAGGAGAGGGAGGGATTTATCTCCGTAGCTGGCCATTGTCATTCTCACAGTACACCGGTGTACCGTGAGTGCAGTGCGATCTTTCTCTCACCCCATACACTTCAGTGGGTGCCAGAGAGTCTCGCATTACACCCGCAGCATGCTGCGATTTGTTTTCTCGGTCCGATTGTAGCTGAGAAAATAATCGCTCATGGGTGCTTACACACAGGCTAATACTGGTCCGAGTGGAATGCGATGTTTTATCACACTCCACTCGCACAGATTTCCATGCCGTGTGTTTTTAGGCCTTAGTGTAGCCGTGTGGAGTTAAAATATTTCTTCTTTTGTCTAGATGCTAAAGGACTGTCCAACCCGGCCGATGTGGAGGTTCTCAGAGAGAAGGTCTATGCATCTCTGGAATCTTACTGCAAGCAGAAGTATCCAGACCAGCAGGGAAGGTGAGCTCTCTGGGGTGGGGGGGATGTTGGATAAGGCGGACTAACGACTTGAGCAGCTTCGCTCTAAGGATTTGTGCACACCTTTAGGCCATGTGCCCACGGGACGCTCGTACCTGCGGATATATTTGCCGGTACGGCTGCATGTTTCCCGCAGCTGGCAGCCGCAGCTATTTTTAGCTGCGAGTTTCCAGCGGAATAGCTGCGGGAAACATGCGGAGATTCACGCGATTTTGATTTACCTGCGGACGTCCTGGCCTCTATCTCAATAGCGGAGGGCCGGGATCTCCAAGTAAATCTGCATGAATAATTGACATGCAGTTAGGTGCGGCTGAGGAGAGTCGCAGCCGCACTTTCCGCAGCGTGGACACAGACACTCCCCATGTCCCATAGGGTAACATGGGGAGTGCCTGTACATGCTAGAACCTGCGGATTTATCTGGAAAATCCAGATAAATCCGCAGGTTTTCCGCGGCATACTCTGCAGCAAAAAGCTCCTGTGGGCACATGGCCTTAGAATTTAGTGCCGAAACGTTTGCATCTCTTGGCAGGAAAATGCAGTAGCAGAATCTGCATTTTTGGTGCATATCTTTCCCATTCATTAAAATGAGTGAAATCTGCTGTAAGAATTGACATATTGCTGATTTATTTCTACACCAAATCTTCAAAGAGAAAATACTCAACATGTGCACAACACGTCAGTACTCCATTCAGGTTTTGACGTCTGCACTCAGTGTGCACACAGCTGAACATAATGCATAGTAAGTTTTCCACTGCAGTGGAATTTCTCTGCACCATTTCTTTGGTAGTCCCATTTAATTGCACCCCATGTTGCAAAAAACTTTCCCCATACTCCATCCAGATAAGCCAAGAGGGGGCAGTATTCTGGGCACATGAGGTAGCTGTGGTCATGGTAGCGATGATGGATTAATGGTGTGGAGGATTACCAGAATGCACTTCTTGGTGTAGAATAGGCAATACCTAAGGCATGGTTCAGCCATCTTGGGTGGAAAAACCTTAAAAGGGTGAGATTGGACATTGATCAATCTACTTGCCATAAATTCTTACGGTTTTGGAAGAATCTTGCGCCCCTAGATTGATTGACTAGGCGGTGGTGACCATCTCATGACCATCTAATGACCATGTTTGGTTGCTCCAGTGGGACAATCCGTCATCACAAATCTGTCCATTTGGATAATTTGGTCACATTAATATTAGCAGTGGTTTACAGCAAAACGTTGCCAAATGTTGGTGGAGGAGTGTTAGCTGCCGAGCTTTGCTTTATGATGTTTAAAACTGCTGTGAAGCTTCTTTCTCAAGCCAATATCCTTCCTTTCTTTTTAAGGTTTGCAAAACTGCTCCTCCGCCTCCCGGCCCTGCGCTCCATCGGACTCAAATGTCTTGAACACCTCTTCTTTTTCAAACTGATTGGAGACACCCCAATAGACACCTTCTTGATGGAGATGCTTGAGGCGCCCCACCAGCTGTCCTGAAGACTGACTGTAGCCACCGGCTGCTCCATCCCCAGAGACGGCTAGTATACATACTCTAATAGATCGCTTCCAACTGGAGAGGTTATAGGCACCGCAGTCTATCCCGAGAGATTGCCTGAACTGGTCAGACGGCTGCTCCCTCTCCCCCCTCCAGTAATAGTCCTCGATATTCTCATGGATAGCATCTAAATCAGATGGGTTGGATTAAATGCAACTAATTCATAGGGAGAGCTAATGAGTCCCTAATTAGACTTAACCCCCTGGGTATTACCCGTAGAGGTACAGGTACCTCCAGAAAGTGATCTGCATCCTAATGACTGCTGCTGAGGCTTCCACTAATCATGAAGAACGAGCTCCATGTATGATGTACAGGATTTTTTCTTTTCTCTGTGAGACACTCCTATGCAATATCCCTGATTTCTGCTCCTGATCACTATGCTAAGAATGGAGGTCTCGGAAGAGAGGACCCCGTCCCGTGACCACACCAGGAGCTCTTCTGAGAGATGTGAACTCTATGAAGGAGACCAGGTAGCAGCCATCATTGTTCCTGGCTGCTTTTTCTGGAGGTGGCCTGCTAAACGAAGAACAGACGATGGGTGTTTGGGGAGGGGGGTTCTCTAACATGTAATGAGCCCTGTTTAATCAGTGGACGATTCAGAATGGAACCTCATCCCCCCCCTCCATCTTGATTTTTGGACGCCCTATCTGATTACTTCACTCGTTGGGATAGAGGGGCGACTGTGCGGGTAAAGGGGACCTCTGCGTTACTGTTTCTTGTTATCATTCACTTTTTTGGGGTGGGGTATTAATGACTGTTCTGCTTTTTCTTGGGGTGCCTGGAGGAATATAACAGGGGGCCCTGCACCTTGATCTCTTCCTGAAGAGAGATCCTTTGTCTGCCCTGCTTGGCGAAACCAGGTCTTGTATGATCAATGATTTTATTTGGAAGGAAGATTATTATATTGCACATGATTTAGGACTTTGTTTAAAGAAGTTTGAGAAGACACCCCCCCCCCCCCCCCCAGCTCCAGAATTTCTTTTAATGTTTTTTTTAATGTACCCAGTTTTGTTTTCAATAATTACAAGTTGGGATTTTAGCTTTATTTCCTTATGTTTCGCTGGATTGGATGCATTGGGGTGGATTTGTGAGTTGGCACCACATCGTGATTGAAGGCGGTCTGTACAAAAATGACTGTTCAAACCATCCCAGTCAGTGCATGTTACCACCTACTGGTTTCCATTTACCTCCACCATTCTTGGGCTCCTATAAAGCCAGAGCAGTCATTCAAGGGACAGGAAGGCAGATATAGATGGAGTGAGTAGGTGGGAAGGTGCACTGACATATTGGCATTTAGTGTCTGTGCTTGGTTTGTACAGTCATTTTGTTCGGACTCAATTTTTAAACTGTTCCACGATAAACTGTTGGTGCCTGGTTTTAAGTTTGTGCCCCCCCCCCCTCCTTTTTTCTCCAGTTCAATCTATAGTTTTCAAGAACTTTTTTGCTGCTAGTCCTCCCCATGTTTGTTTTTCCTTCCCCGTTCCATATTCCTCATTTCTTCCTCCGTCTTTGAAGCTCCTGAAATTCACCTGCCTGTTTTTCTCACTCGCTCTAAGATTTCTGGTAACAAAGTTATTGTTGTCTTAAACCCATCCTGCTGTTGTCTGAAGATGCAAAGAAAAATGTTACAGACAAACCTCCCCCCACAATTTGTTATATACACTTTCTAGGAGGCAGCTCCTCATGGGAGGGATTGTACGGTAGGTAAGACTCCTCCTCCCAGCGGTAGCCCTACTCTGCGCTCGTTTATTATTCCTGTTGCTTGGAATGAATATTAAAGAGAATTTAGCTCTGTCTTCTGCTTCGTGCTTCTTAATCTGTTGCTTTAGGAATATGCAGCTGCTGAACAGGTTCCAGGAACAGAACGTGTCGGCTGTTAAAGGGATTTTCCTGTAATTTGAACTACTTTTGACTGTTGGATAATGAGTGAGTTTCGAAATACTCGGATTCGTGATACTCGTAACGAGTACTGTCTAATACTCGCATATGCATTTTGAATAGTGTGCGCAATGCAAGTCAATAAGGAGCACTTGCAATGTAACGAGGGAAGCTGGTTTCACATATCCGACTTTTCGCCGGTTTGACGGATGCGGCGCACGCCTGTACAGTATGATACAGTACAGTGTCAGCGCCGCAACTTCTGGGTCACATGCTCCGGTCACATGACAGCATGTGACCGGCGCTTGTTGCGCTGCCAGTGTACTGTATACACTGTACTGGCCTGCGGTGCATCCGGCGAAAAGAAGGATGTGTGAAACCAGCCTAACTTGAATGCTGCACTATTTGTGCGAGTAGCGAATAGTGCGGCATTCCAGTTACTGGTTACATTGCGAGTGTTCCCCATTGACTTGCATTGCACACGCTATTCGGAATGCATACACTAGTATTAGACAGTACTCGTTACGAGTATCACGAATCCGAGTATTTCGACACTCGCTCATCATTACTCTTGGCCCCGCTAATTGTATGGCTCAACCATCAACTTTGAAAACTACCCCCTGCGTTCAGTGTCTGCCAAAGATGGCTGACAACAGCGCTGAAAGTTTCTATCAGAACATAAATGGTGTGTCCCTACCACCGGTATGCAACAGACTGGGTCATATCATAAGATGGGTAACAGCAAGTGGCTCTTCAAAGCCTTGTGGAAATATCTGGGGGGGGTTTAAGGGTAATCGTCACTTTAATTTCATAAATCAATAATTTGAGAAAATATACTTTTAATTTTCTCAAACCTCCTTTCTCCTCCTGGACAATTATTTGTAAAACTCAATTCTTGGTTAATATTTGTATTCTGTGGATACTTTCCCATCACTGAGGTGATTAACCCCTCAGCAGCATGGATTCCAAGGAAAGTGTTCATAAGGGTGGCAGCTCCTGTAATGGAGCCATATTCTGAGTATTGTCCACTAATCTATCCTAATAATATGAGCTCCTGACATCAGGTTGTCCAATTTGTGGTGGGCATGTGACACAAATTGTTGAATCTTTAGTTATCTGAATGGCATTATCCTGATATGAGGCTCACAGGTTTGTAAACTTGGCCAGATGAAGGGGACCATGCAGAAATATCAGCCGCTCATGAATCATAGAATATTAGAGTTGGAATGGACCTCCTGGGTCATCTGGTCCAACCCCTGCTCAAAGCAGGATTCACTGAATCATCCCAGACAGATGTCCGTCCAACCTCCTTTTTAAAGACTTCCATTGAAGGAGACCTCACCACCTCTCAGTCGCCTGTTCCACTCATTGATCATCCTCACTGTCAAAGTCTTTTCTAATATCTAATGTGTCTCCTCCCCATCAGTTTCATCCCATTGCTTCTTGTCTTTCCCTGTGAAAATGAGAACTGATCCCTCTACAGTATGACAGCCTTTAAGATATTTGTAGACCGCTATTAAGTCTCCTCTCAGTCTTCTCTTTTGCAAGCTAAACAATCCGAAATCCTGTAACTGTTCCTCATAGCACATGGTTTACAGACCAGTCACGAGTCTGGTCACTCTTCTCTGAACTTGCTCTAGTTTGTTGATGTGTTTTTAAATTAAAAAAAAAAAAATGTGGTGCCCAGAACTGGACACAATACCAGATGAGGTCTGACCGAAGAGGAGTAAAGGATAATAACTTCACGTGATATGGCCACCTCCTTATTTCAGTGGTCATAAATGGGACTTTTGAGCCCAGCCCAACCATACATCTATGTACAAAGCTATTGATTTACTTCTGTTTTGTATTGGGTCATTTTTCTTCTTTTTTTTTTTTTTTTTTTTTTTTTTGGTGTAGTGTCCTAATTCAGACTAGAGAGCTTTTTGCCAACAAGTATATGGTGCATTTGTATCAAAGAAATTAGCGCAAATAAAGTTTTTTTTTTTTCTCTAAAGTTACTTTGGTTAGCCTTCACGCACTGTCCAAACGCACATTTTTGCACTATAATGTAAATGCATATTTTGGTAGGTAGAAATTGGGATTGCTGCCAGGGTAGGATATATCCACTGCTGTAACCTTTTAATAGGTAGCTAAAATCTCCAGTATATCAGAGACTGGTGAACCTGATGGATACAAAAGTGCAAACAGCACAAACTTCTCCTGTTCAACAAACCTTTTTCATTCTTAGGCTATGTGCGCACTTTGCTTTTTACCTGCTTTTTTGCTGCTTTTTCAACTGCAGCGTTTAATGCCAAAATGGTTGTGTTCTGCTTTTCAAGCAAAGTCTATGGGAATTTGGGTTTCTTGTCCGCACTTTGCAGTTCAAACTGCAGCCTTTTTGTTGCAGAACTTTGGTCAAAAACTCAGCTTTGCAGTGCAAAACCCAAATGGCAAAAACAATTGTCATGTTTTTGTATTTGCCATTTGGGTTTTGTACTGCAAAGCTGAGTTTTTGACCAAAGTTCTGCAACAAAAAGGCTGTAGTTTGAACTGCAAAGTGCGGACAAGAAACCCAAATTCCCATAGACTTTGCTTGAAAAGCACAACACAACCATTTTGGCATTAAACACTGCAGTTGAAAAAGCAGGTAAAAAGCAAAGTGCGCACATAGCCTTAGGCCGGCTTCTCACTTGCGAGTTTCTTGCAGTAGTGCAATGCGAGAATCTCGCATTGGAATCGGACACATGTTAGTGAATGATTCAGCTCGCATTAGCGTTTTTTTTTCCCCGTCAGTCCAAATCGGACTGAGAAAATCGCACCATGCTGCTTTTTTGTGTGTTTCTCACCATTTTTCTCAATGATTTCCTATGGAAGAGTGTTTAAAGAAGGATCACACACTCGCACCAGCGTTCCAATTTGAGTGTGGCAGTAACTTTGTTCATTCATTAGTCAACAGATGAATGTGACATTACATTTCCAAAGGTTAATTATCTGACACATGTGTAATCGAATTAATTTTAAGATGTTGCAGGAAACATGCATCTGAATCGCATCAGACGCGAGTTAAATCATTAAATTATTCAAAACAAGCATCGCACTGGACCACGGACCTAACGTGAACTAAAATAAGCAGAGGTTTTTCCAGCCTAGTCGGACCGATTTTACACGCATAGGTGTGTTTCCAGCCTAACATGCTTACAGGGCTGCCGCGGGCTGCAGAAGGTGGATGTGTGGAGGAGGCTTTGGTGCGGGGTTTTCACATCACAAAAACTTTGATTGTGAAATCTCCACAATGGCCTGAAGCTACGGATACGTCATGGAATTTCCAGGAAGTATGCACCTAATTAGTGGGGTTAAACATTTAAATCGGAGGGGGGGGGGGGGTGGCTGTGGTGGTGGCGGTGTTTATCTAGTTCACATTCTCCACACATCCCAATACAGCCCCCTGAAGAAGCCCAGGGGAAACGTGTCTGGGCTAATGACTTACAAGGACAGTGACATGAGTCATTATACTTTATATGTGCTGCTATTTACACTTTTGTAACTAAGGCTAGTTTCACACTTGCGTTGTGCTGCGACTATCGCATTGCATTGTGTGATGGATGTAAAGGATGCGTTGCATATAGTGGCACAACTGATGCGACGGATCCTGCAAAACAACGCAAGCCAATTAAGCTTTTTTCCTTCTTCAACGATTTACTCAACGGAGCATGGTTAGTTGAGTAAAGACGAATCCGTCAAATGACGGATTCTGCCACCATAGGCTTCCATTATAAAAACGGCGGATGCTGATGGAATGCTGCACATTGCACAGGGTTTACGCTCTGGGAAGCGCAGAAAAACTACATGCTGCATTTTTTTCTGCCCGGCGGATACAATGCAAGGCCATCTGTCGCAATGCGTTGTCAATTACAACTCTATGGGAAACAGTGCACATCCGTTAACGGATTGCGACAGCTGCCAAACAACGCAAGTGGGAAAGTACCCTAACCGGTTTGAGTCTCTGTACTGGAGTGGTTTGGTACCTATATAATACAACCCTGGCTCTATGTTACTCTATGGACTCTGCCAGCAGTGCTTAATTCATAGCCACCGCTATACACATTTACCTATATTATGCGTATTAGGCTGGGACCATTCTGATACTTTTCCCTTCTTTGATACTTTAGTGTCCCTTGATATCTAATCTTGTCTAATTGTGTACATACACTCCATATACTTGTAGGTATAATGTATTATTTAGGAGTTCCAGACATCCAGCTTTTGTCCGGATCATGATTCCCTTTACTTCAGTGTTTGGATATTTCAAGCATAAAAAAACCAACTATTTGCAGCTAAATTAAATGATTGAGTTAATTTCATGTGATGGATATTGGTCACACTGACCTAAGCCTCACTTGTGTGTAAGTTCTGGCCTGTGGAGCTTGCAATCATGGCTGAACACTATAAACCATTGTATGTATAGAGAGCGTGCCTCAATCTGAGGATGAAGGTCTATACGGCAAGAGTAGGATTCGTGCTCAGGACTCTATTACTGCCAACCTCGCCCGAAATAACCCTTATGTCTGATTGGCGCTTCTCCCGGTAATCTGATACTGAGTAGCATCAGCTGATTTCCTATAAGCCCTGTGCACTTTATTTCTATAAAATGGTGATGTACTGATGTGTCCATTAGAGGGCACCATTGCCTCATCCAGACAATGCAGTTCTAACCTATGTATAGGTGGTCCGGTTTGTATTGGACTCTTAATTGGGTGATTTTTTTTTTTTTTTTTTTTATATATAATATGGCTTTTCCCACTATTGAGCTCTATTTCATGAGCCGGTCATCAGAGAAGATATCACATGCGGCATGAATCAGAGCCTGGCTGCGTGTACACATGTACTGTATGTTGTACCGGACTAGCCTTAGGCTATGTGTCCACGGTAGAATGTACCTGCGGATTTTTCTGCATGAAAATCCGCGACTTTCGCGGCAAATCCGCACCTTATTTTTGCCGCGGATTTTGATGCGGATTTTTTTTTTCCCCATTCTATACCCAAAATCCGCACCAAAATCCGCAACAATAATTGACATGCTGCAGATTTTTCCGGATCAAAATCCGCGGCAAATCCGACGCGGAAAAATCCGCCGCATGGACACAGCATTTCCAAAATGCCATTGAAATGGCTTGGAAGTGCCGCTGCTGCAGATTTTCGGAAAATCAGCGGCAAATCCGCGCAAAATCCGCAGCGTGGGCACATAGCCTAAGGTCTTCCTATAGTTCCTGTCCGAATCATCAAATGTTCTCCTGATTTTTGATGCAATTGGAACATGCAGAGCATTGTATGTGCATGAGGCTGTGTAAAGCATATTCATGCCTTAAAGGGAATCTGTCATCAGGTTTTTGCCACCTAATCCGAGAGCAGCATAATGTAGGGGCTGAGATCCTGATTCCAGTGATGTCACTTACTGGGCTGCTTAGTGTTGGTTTGATACAATCCCTGATTAATCAGCAGTAGATTATCATTAGAGGACTATACTGTGCTGCATGTAGTCCAGCATATAACTGATAGATCTGCAGGAGAGAAAACAAACAGCTCAGCAAGTGACACATTGCTGGAATCAGGGTCTCTATCTCTACAATATTCTCTCAGATGAGGTAGCAAAAACCTGGTAACAGATTCCCTTTTAAAGGGAATCTGTCACGCAATTAATGCTGCCAAAATCGTGAGCGTGGAGAGAAGTTTGAGTTGACCGTGGATTGTAAAAAGCGAGTATCCTGTGCGGTAAAACCTACGTGGCTGTAATTGTGCCGCCAGGGTCTGATCCATGCTGCCAGCGGTTTGTAAAGCTTGAAGCAAGTGACTGGTGTCCTTTAAACTACTAATATTGTGGACTCCATATCTGCATAGATTCAGGCACATGCGATGCTCTGCGTGTTCTGACTCCCTGCACTCATCATCGTCATCATTATAAGGAACTTTTTCAGCAACTTGTGCTCTAGTTGCTTTTTAGTGGGATTGAAGCAGGTAGATGAGCCTTCATACCCAACCAGCATCTGTGATACCCCTGACGGCCACGTACTGGTGGTCTTTCCTTGGATTGGCACTAGTGACTGCATATCAACACTCCACAATACCTGCCTAATTTATTTTATTTATATTTTTATTTAAATATCCTGATTAATTGTCTAGAAATCATAATTTGCCCTTCTCATTTATTTAGAGTCTAGGCTATGTTCACACATTGCGGGGAGGGGGGGGGGGTTGCTGCATTTTTTTTTTTCTGCAGCAAAACCTGCTTTCTTTTTTTGGATAAAGCAGTGGTTTGTGCTGTCCTTTATCTACCGTCCATGTTTTAAACAATTTCAGTCACCGCAAACAACCAAAAAAACGCAAGTGTTTTTGCACACTTGGGGAGAAAGCAGCAAAAATGCTGAAAAATGTACACACTGCTGCTTTAAAAAACCAAGCAGTTTTCCATTTCAGTCAGGAGAAAAAAAAAAGCAAGTGTGTGTGCGTTAGATTTCTGAAAGCTCATAGCCTTTGCTGGTAATGTAAAAAGTAGCTGATGGAAAAAAACGACAAAAATACGTGTGAACTTGGCCTTATACTTGACCTAATTTCCTTCTTATCTTCCTCTTAAAAAAGTAATTGTTCTCTGGTTGCACAATCTATCTTCCTTTATTGATAATAAGAGTAGTAGAATCGTCAATTTTATTGACCTCACCTTTCAGTGGATTTATAGGGAACCTGTCGTGGAAAAATGCTATTAACCTCCAGATATGTGGTTAAGGCTAATTTCACACTTGCGTTGTTTTGACGCAAACGGAATCTGTCACTAATGTAGTACAGTTCATTTATTGACATTGGAAGCGCGTTACTATGGCGCGTGTGTGTCATGCAGTACCCGCTTGTGTCCACATGATGTCGCGCTTCCACTGTAAATAAATGAATTGTACTACATTAGTGACGGAACCCAATTCCATCAAAATAGCGCAAATGTGAAACGGCCCTAATTTGCAGGTTAATAGTATTTGAAATCTGCCTGCTGCCTGGAAGAAAAGAACTTTAATCCTTCCGGCAGCGTTCTGGTTTCAGTCATAGGGTGGGGCCGGTGCGGATTCAGTCGCTGCTTTCTGTACAAAGAGCAACAGCCGTAACCGCCCCCCACACTGACAGACAGGTCTAATGCTGAGCTGCTGCCAGTCAGTGCAGGGGTCAGTTACAGAGCGGAGCCTGAACCTGCGCCGGTGCCGCCCCATAACTGAATCCAGAACGCTGCCGGGAGGATTAAAGTTCTATACCTCCCAGCAGCAGGGCTTAGTGGGCAGGTTTCAAACACACGTAACCTGCAGATTAACCCCATATGTGGAGGGTAATAGCATTTTTTTTCCACGTGCCAGGTTTCCTTTAATGTTATGTCTGTTGGATTTTAAATCCATTATGTCAATTAAGCACAGAAATTCACTCTGGATGGAAGTTATGAATGCATTTATTGCAGAAAACATCTAGAAGAAAAGAAGTCAAATTTGCACAAAAAATGCAACTTTTTTGTATTGCAAGACATAACGAACCTCAGCCCAGAAGATTTAGTATAACTTAGACCCTAAATTGGTCTGAGTTCTGTTGCAGACTAATTGCTGAATGTGAGGTGTGCGTGTCTTTCGGACATTATACACTAGTGGGGTTTATATTCCAGACTTTGGAATATAAGAATAGAGAACTGCATGGGGCAGTGCCTTTAGTGTGAGGTCTGCATAGGAGCTAATGTGGGGGGGCCATTACACAGCAAGGGAGCTAATGTGGGGCGCCATTACACAGCGTGGGAGCTAATGTGGGGCGCCACTACACAGCGTGGGAGCTAATGTGGGGCGCCATTACACAGCGTGGCAGCTAAAAAGCCCGATGGGTCTAATTTTCTGTGCATGTTGGACCAAAAGGATATTCGGAGCAAGAGGGATTTGGAACTGAGCGATTCTGTGACTGAGGTATGACTGCTACGGCCGGCCTGATGACTCCTGCACCCAGAAAGCGGATCCTAAACCATCACAATGTGGATGCTGCGCTGTCTGTTTTTAAAAAAAATTTTTTTTTTATTGCTTGTTGCAGTTCAGATAATGGCTGCACAATTGTATCCTGTGGTTTATTATAGATATATGCACTTATAGGTTAGTATTGAGCTATAGATAAGAAGCCACGACCGGCTTTACTCGGATGTTGAAAGTGCCCCCTGTCCTTTCTGCCCCCAGATCTATGGAGGACGTGATTATCCGGGTCGCTGTTGCCCCATCAAGCTCGGTGGTAGTTAAATGTGCCACATTATGAAGGGTTAATGCTTTGTGATTTGCGTGCACCATCTCACTCCTTGTGTGCAGTCATTTTGGTTCACGATTTTATTAGTGATTTTATAGCCGTCCTCCTTCGCTTCATCCCACCCTCTAATATCCCCTTCACTGCCCCTTTTTCCATTGGTATAAGACCCCCCGTTTCTCGCACGCTGCGCTCTCACAGTACCCTCTGCCTGTGTCTAATCTTCTGTCTCTAGTATCGCTCCTTTAGCCCCCGCTCCCCTCCTTTACCCCCTCTTTCCTCCACGTTACACTATATCCCCCTCTCCTCTCTCCGCCGCCCTTTATTCCTCCATCGTTCTCGTTCCTGCTTTTCCTGTTTCCTCCTCCCAAGAGTCCTGTCTCCGCTCCTGAGGATGCCTTCTTTTTCGCTCTCCCTCCTTCTTAAACGTTTTACTAATAAGGTTATTTAAGAAAGAAAAAAAAAGTTTCAATAACAACTTAAATATGAAAGAAATGTGTTCA
This sequence comes from Anomaloglossus baeobatrachus, assembly GCF_048569485.1. NCBI lineage: Eukaryota > Metazoa > Chordata > Amphibia > Anura > Aromobatidae > Anomaloglossus > Anomaloglossus baeobatrachus. The sequence goes on from NC_134361.1 coordinate 20,170,538, forward strand.
TGCGGACTCGCTGTTATTTCAGCTCTGAAGTTTTACCTAAACAGGCAGAGCCGGGCGCAGGCGAGCTCTGAATTCCCTCTCTGTCCTCCGTGCTTTTTATATCACACCAGTCCCAGAAAAAAAAAAAAAACTGGATTTTAATTTTTTTTTTCTGATTCTGTCAATAGCTCCTTGTTCTTTGTGCTAGAGCGAGGAAGGAAAGGGAGCGAGAACATGGCTCTCACCTCCTGCTCCCACTACCCCTTCAAGACCCTGCCGCTGTGCTGAGCAGAACATCCCCAGTGCCGTCCGTCCGGGAGCCCTCACCCGCCGCGCTGTCACCCTGCATTCTGTGGACGCCATGTCAGAATCGCACACCTAAGGCTTTCACTGGAAAGAGCACGAAAAAAAAAAACTAAGGGCAAAAAATTCCAATCCTTCCATGTGAATGGGCGGCGATCTATACGATTAATCTCCATTTAAGACTATGACGCGTCGGGTTAAAAATCATAAACGTTTCCCCCCTTCTCGCTCTGGCAACAATCTGATAATTCCACTGCCGAGGATTTAGCTTTTCTTGGTATTTTAAAGCAGAGCTTCGGAAAATCATGACCAATATAATTTCTCTTTTTTTCCACGAATTGATGTATAAAAACTATTATTCTGCATCCCCCTCCCCGCAAAAAAAAACCCAATAAGTTTTTATTATTACCGTAATAGAAATTTGTTTTTCTAATTTTTTTTTATTCCCTTATTTTTTTTATTTTTTTTTTGCCCTTAATGTTTTATGACATGATGCCTATTTCCTCCAGGTTGTAGGATGGCTCGTTTTTGTGCTTTGTGAAATTAAGGCCCTGTGCGCACTGTGCAGTTTTTTGTGCAGTTTGTTGCCCTAAACTGCATGTCTTTCCTGCCCCAGCAAGTCTATGAGAATTTGGAAAGGCTGCGCAAGTTGCTTCTTTTTTCCTTGCAGTTTTGGTTGCAGATAAAAGAAGCAGCGTGTCACTTCTTTTGTTTCTTACATTTTTGAGCTGTGTTTTTCCATTGAATAGTGAAAAAACGGATCAAAATCGCACTAAAACGTGTCAAAAACGCATGGGCACAAACGCACCCCGAAATCGCACCAAAACGTGTTAAAAACGCAGGGGCACAAGCGCACCCCGAAATCGCACCAAAACGTGTTAAAAACGCATGGGCATAAATGCACCCCAAAATCGCATTGAAATGTCAAAAACGCATGGGCACAAACGCACCCAGAAATCACACCGAAACATGTCAAAAATGCATGCGTTTTATCGGCCAGAGGGTACGCTTTTATCTGTCAGGGGGTGAGTTTTTATCTGTCGGAGGGTGCGCTTTTATCTGTCAGGGGGTGAGTTTTTATCTGTCGGAGGGTGCGCTTTTATCTGTCAGGGGGTGAATTTTTATCTGTCGGAGGGTGCGCTTTTATCTGTCAGGGGGTGCGTTTTTATCTGTCGGAGGGTGCGTTTTTCTGCCAAAGGGCATATTTTACGCTGAAGAAACAAAACTGCAGTGTGCGCACATAGCCTAATACTGTATTCGTTACTACAGGAGACACATGAACCGACGGGTGGAAGCTTTGAGGACTTGTTAGATCTGTCTAAAATATGGTCTCGGGAAGGTGGGAGGCAGGTTTGGGGGAAGCAGAAAGATGGGGCAGGTCAATATTTAAAAAGAGGCCTGTGTGTGCCCAACGTGATTAAGAATCCCAAATATTTTGCAGTCTCTTGGGCTGTCTCTTTCCCCCTCACTTTCTTGCCGCCTCTGTAACCCCTTGTGTCTGAGATCAGGTTTTCTCCTCCCAGTTTCCTTTTCGTCATCCATCGCTGCTGCTTAATATTCTCCCGATCAGTCCTAATCCTTCGCCTTTCCCTTCAGAGTATAAAATCCTGACGTCTACTTCGCCCTCCACCGACGAGAAGCCATTGTTGTCTATTTCTACGTCTTATTGTTGGTGTGTTTAGGCTCCAGATCTCCTCGTGTCGGGGGTCTCGTCCTTATTTTTAGCAGAACGTATGTGCATATAGCTCCGATTGTGTGAGGAGCCACAGAGCGGTGTCTGTGCGTTTCCTCAGATATTTAACACTTCTCCTTTCATGAATTGAAGGGAGGAAAAAAAGTCTTTTTAGAGACATATATTTCCGGAACAGTCACAAAAATAAACACGGGGAGCGCGAGCTGTAATATTAGACCACAGGGCGCTCTTATACGGCCCATAATGAGGCTTTATTATTTATTCCTCTGATCATTCCTACTGAAATTAGAATGGTAGGTTTGGTATAACAATGATTTGTGTGTGACTGACGGCTTATAATTACACTTCCTGATTATTGTGATGGTCAGACGTGTTCTGATTGAAAGGCCAAAAAGAAAATGTACAAAATGCTTTTTTTTATGGTCTCCTGCTATAGGCCTCATACCTAAGCTGTCTGACAGGAAAATTGTACTTGTTGCCCATAGCAACCAATCAGGATGCAGCTTTCATTTTCTGGAGCAGTGTAAGAGCTAAAACTTGAGCTCTGATTGGTTGATATTGGCAACTTACTTTTGGTAGAGGACGTTTTTTATAAATGAGGCGCGTGTGTGCTCAGATATTAAAATAAAATGCTTTTAGTTCCAAGTCCAAATGTCTAGAAATTTCACTAATGTGGCAACAGGCAGAAGTCTGCACCAATAGAAGATTGCCCTATGCAGGGCCGGCTCCAGGTTTTTGTGGGCCCTGGGCGGAAGAGTCCCAGTGGGCCCCATCCACACGCAGACACACACACATACGTACACGTACATATACATATTTAAAGACAAACTCACAAAAATACATATAAACAGACACATCTATACAATCATATACACTGACATACATAGATACACATCATACATACATACATACAGATACATACATACAGACACACACAGCTCTGCTGGCTACATATAAACAGACACAGAGCTATGCTGCATACAGACAGACCGACACACACAGGTCTGCTACATACATACAGACACACACACACACAGGTCTGCTGCATGCATGCATACATACAGACACACACAGCTCTGCTACATGCATACATACAGATGCACACAGCTCTGCTGCATACATACAGACACACACAGCTCTGCTGCATTCATACATACAGACACAAACAGCGCTGCTGAATACATACAGAGACACACTGCTCTGCTGCACACATAGACAGACACACATAGCTCTGCTGCATGCATACAGAAACACAGAGCTCTGATGCATGCATACATACATACACACACTGCTCTGCTGCATGCATACAGACACACACAGGTTGCTGCATACATACATACAGACACACACTGCTCTGCTTCATACATACATACATACAGACAGACACACAGCTCTGCTGCATACAGACACACAGCTCTGCTGCATACAGACAGACACACATAACTGCTGCATACAGACACACATAGCTCTGCTGCATACAGACAGACACACAACTGTGCTGCATACAGACAGACACACAACTGTGCTGCATACAGACAGACACACATAACTCTGCTGCATACAGACAGACACACATAACTCTGCTGCATACAGACAGACACACATAACTCTGCTGCATACAGACAGACACACATAACTCTGCTGCATACAGACAGACACACATAACTCTGCTGCATACAGACAGACACACATAGCTCTGCTGCATACAGACAGACACACATAACTGCTGCATACAGACACACATAGCTCTGCTGCATACAGACAGACACACAACTGTGCTGCATACAGACAGACACACATAACTGTGCTGCATACAGACAGACACACATAACTGTGCTGCATACAGACAGACACACATAACTGTGCTGCATACAGACAGACACACATAACTCTGCTGCATACAGACAGACACACATAACTCTGCTGCATACAGACAGACACACATAACTCTGCTGCATACAGACAGACACACATAACTCTGCTGCATACAGACAGACACACATAACTCTGCTGCATACAGACAGACACACATAACTCTGCTGCATACAGACAGACACACATAACTCTGCTGCATGCAGACAGACACACATAACTCTGCTGCATACAGACAGACACACATAACTCTGCTGCATACAGACAGACACACATAACTCTGCTGCATACAGACAGACACACATAACTCTGCTGCATGCAGACAGACACACATAACTCTGCTGCATGCAGACAGACACACATAACTCTGCTGCATACAGACAGACACACATAGCTCTGCTGCATACAGACAGACACACATAGCTCTGTTGCATACATACATAGACAGACACACATAACTCTGCTGCATGCATACAGACAGACACACATAACTCTGCTTCATACATACATACATACAGACAGACACACAGCTCTGCTGCATACAGACAGACACACATAACTGCTGCATACAGACACACATAGCTCTGCTGCATACAGACAGACACACAACTGTGCTGCATACAGACAGACACACAACTGTGCTGCATACAGACAGACACACATAACTGTGCTGCATACAGACAGACACACATAACTCTGCTGCATACAGACAGACACACATAACTCTGCTGCATACAGACAGACACACATAACTCTGCTGCATACAGACAGACACACATAGCTCTGCTGCATACAGACAGACACACATAGCTCTGTTGCATACATACATACAGACAGACACACATAACTCTGCTGCATGCATACAGACAGACACACATAACTCTGCTGCATGCATACAGACAGACACACATAACTCAGCTGCATACATACAGACAGACAAACACGCGGCTCTGCGAGGCCCACACACGCGGCTCTGCGAGGCCCACACACGCGGCTCTGCGAGGCCCACACATGCGGCTCTGCGAGGCCCACACACGAGCTCTGCGGGGCCAGCACATACGGCACCGGGAGGAGGGGGGGCAGGGCATACATCTGGGGGGGGGGGGTAGAGGCCCATGCAGCTCACCGGGGCCCATAAATTGGGAGGCGAGGAGGGCACATACCGCTCAGGTCATGGTGGAGAGGGAGCCCACACAGCGCTGTGCTGGGGGTCGCTGGCTGGCACTGCGCCTCCTTCATCTGTGGGACTGAGCAGGACGCCGTGCGGTAGCTCCGCCCACAGATGAAGTTCAAACCAGGAGGTCTGTGCGCCTGAAAGGGACGGCGCCGCAGATTGCTGCCGAGGACTGCGGTCCCCGAAACTCGGCCTGGGGACAGCAGAACTTTAAGGCGAGTGGGCCCCGGTGAAGGGGCAGCAGAACTGACGAGGCTGAGTGGGTCCCCCGGCTCTCCAGGGCCCCAGCATTTGCCCAGGTTTGCCGGGTGCTTACGCAGGCCCTGGACCTATGGGTTCATGGGGGGATAAGTGTAGTGGGAGCCGGTGGTGGCCAAAGGTGTCCATTATAAGAATATTTATATGATGACTACCTCAGATGATCCACCAGGCTGGAGTTAAAGGTGGTGTCTAGATAAAACAAGTTATGGCCTATCCACAGTATAGGTGATAATTTATAGATTGGCATACAAGGGGCCATTTAATCCTCTTTAGAATGAAGCGGAAATGATGTGTGGCCACCGCTCTTTTCTCTCCCTTTGGGGCTGCTAAACGCTGTTGATTTTTTTCCCCTGCATCCCTATAGGTAATAATTGAATGGTGACTGAGCGTCCAACCTGTCATGAGAATGATCAAGTTGATTGGTGCAGGTCCCAGAGGTGGGACCCCCACCACCACCAGTCAGGAAGATGTCACCCATCCTGGGGTTATGTGATAACTTGTAACTGGCAAATAGAGATAAGAGACCCGTGGATCTTTGCTGGTTTCGCACAGACTTTAGAGAAAATGTTTGTTTCGGGATCCAGCCTTGACCCCAAACTTCATATAAGTCAATGGGAACCAGAACTTATAGGCTCGACTCGAGTAATGAGTATAATAGAAGTCAATGATTGGGCAGCCATAAACAGAACATTTCTGGGGGAGGACAGACGGGGTTTTTCCCTTTTGTTTGGTTGGTTTTTTTTACACATAGCGTCCAAAAATGTTGTTTTTACCCCCAGTGAGAGATATTTAGAGACTGATAGTAGCTCTCACTGAGCCAAGCACCGAGCCTACCGGAGCACCCAATGCTCAATCAAATGGTTAGCATACGAACAGCACCCAAGCTCCGGCACAGCCTTTTTTAAAATACGATGTTTGAGTTCGAGCCCTGGACACACAGTGTTTGGTATGAACCTTGAACTTTACAGGTCGGGTTCACTCATCTCTACTGGACAACCCTTTCAATGTTGTCCCACTAACGCCCTACACTAATTTATTATCAGAGAGCCCTCTCCATCATGTAGGGTGCATTACATCAGGGCCTGTTCCTGCTCATCCATATGATCCAGCTGTATTGGCGTCATGGTAATAGTGACCCTACATAGCAATAATGACTCATTTGTTCGTCCATACAGTCATGTTCCCATTTGTGCTCTGAGACAATGATGTCCCTTATTTCCGCGCCCCACTGTTTTCCCAAGATCAAGCCCTTTTTGTGACCATAAAAAAAATTAAATTAAACTGACCTCCCTCCTCTCCCACTACGACCAACCTCTTTATCCGGGAAATTAGCCAATTCCTTCGGTAGACCGGGAGGTCTCCCCTTATCATCACAGTTCCATACGTTACCTCGTCTAAGCAGAACAGTTATCGAATGCCGCAACCAATTTCTAATCTGTAAATTCTCAGCTGAGTTTAGGTATGAAAAGTTTGGAGGACAAATGATGATTTCAGTTGTTTAGCCCCACACCGCCACAGCCATGTCTCGTCATACATCCTTTCCTACAATAATCTGGAGGAATAACAGATTTATTTTTTTGCTAATTTCGCATTTTAGGATTTCTTTTGTTTCTGTCCCCATTTTCCCTTTTGAATGGCATTTTAGTGACATCTGGTTTCACTGTACATTTTACGCTGTCTACAACATTGGAGTTGGCAATTCTACAAACCGTCATTAACCCCTTCCAACACCAAATATATAATAAGGGGCTGTACACTGTGAAGTCTCTTACAGCTACTTGTTATTAAATAAAAAAAACTCTTCTGTACCTTAAAGAAGTTATCAGATCTTCATCCATTACCCCAACCTGTCCCCAGCCACACAATTCTGCACTGGGAATCCCAAGATGAGTAGTGTAAGATCCCTTAATTCTCAGGATAAGGAAAATTCAAAATATCCCCCCCCCCCCTCTTCCTTCCCAAAAATAATATCCTCTATTAATTTTCATACTAAAGTAGGAAAAAAGGGTTCCACTGATTGTAGAGACGTGGAGCCCTGACAGATATACACTGCCCGAGTTGATGAGGAGTATATACATGTGTGTATAGATAGATATATATTAGAGCTAATATCATTGTGTGTGGTTGGTACATCACAGAAATGCCAGCACAGAATGTTAATGTGTACCTGTCACTACTGCTTTACGGGGCTGTTCACTACTGGACAATCCCAGTTTAATCAATTCAGGACCCCATATTAAATATAAAAACAATGTATTCTCACCACCCGCAGTGATGCCATTCCCCCCCCCCATGTCGGGGCTTCTGTTCATGGAGGGAGACATTATATCACGTGCCAACTTCAGCCAATGAGCGCCCATTGTTTGGCTATAGCCTGTACTATTTTGTCAAAATGGACGTCCACTCTGACGGAATATTGATGAGCTGCTGCTCATTGGCTGCAGGGCACACATGGCACAACAATGTCATGTCGCCCTCCGGGAACAGCTGCCTCAGTGACACTGCGGGAGGTGAATATCCACTGTTTTTATTTATTATGGGGTCATGAATTGATTAAACTGGGTTTGTCCAGTAGTGGACAAGATCTTAAAGTACCTTAACCAGGGGCATGTCCGCACTGAATAATCTGTTTGACATTACAAGCTTATAAACTGTGTGGGCATGCCAGTGTACATAGATTACAAGGATGCAACAGAGCAGTAAAAGCGACTCAGTGATGAGTTAACAACAGGTGTTTATTTTACACAGAGTGAAAGTGCCTTAAGTATTGCACAAGGGAATGGCACAGCTGATGGTTAATAGACAGGTTATAGTACAATGAGAAATTCGGCAATACAGATTTACAGAGTATAAGCACATTATTATTTCTACTACTAAATAACAATCACGGTCAACATTATCTTAACCCTTATTCCTTCTATCAGGGAAGCGTTAGTGTCATCGCTCTATCCGTCACTGTCAACAAGTAGCTAAAGTATACTAAACAACACACAGGCCATGATGGGAGATATGTCACAACTCACTAGGCTACAAGTCCAAATTAGTGGGTAACTTCCCTCACTTAGCATGCCGCCTTTGTGAAGCAGCCTCAGTCCCCATTTAGTACCGTACGCCTGGTCAAGAAGCAACGGCCCACAGGAATGGTCCTCCACTACGGCCGCATCATCTCTTGGGACTGGTACTGGGTGCTTGAGCGTTGGCCCTCAGTTTTCTACTTGCACTGGTCACGGATCTTCCTCTCAGCTCGGGTCGAGGATCTTCCTGTCAGCTTGGGTCGAGGATCTTCCTCTCAGCTCGGGTCGAGGAACTTCCTCTCAGCTCGGGTCGAGGAGCTTCCTCTCAGCTCGGGTCGAGGAGCTTCCTCTCAGCTCGGGTCGAGGAGCTTCCTCTCAGCTCGGGTCGAGGAGCTTCCTCTCATCTCGGGTCGAGGAGCTTCCTCTTATCTCGGGTCGAGGAGCTTCCTCTCATCTCGGGTCGAGGAGCTTCGTCTCAGCTCGGGTCGAGGAGCTTCCTCTCAGCTCGGGTCGAGGAGCTTCCTCTCATCTCGGGTCGAGGAGCTTCCTCTCATCTCGGGTCGAGGAGCTTCCTCTCATCTCGGGTCAAGGAGCTTCCTCTCATCTCGGGTCGAGGAACTTCCTGTCATCTCAGGTCACGGATCTACCTCTCAGCTCGGGTTGAGGATCTTCCTCTCATCTTGGGTCGAGGATCTTCCAATCAGCTTGGGTCGAGGATCTTCCAATCAGCTTGGGTCGAGGATCTTCCTCTCATCTTGGGTTGAGGATCTTACTCTCAGCTCGGGTCGAGGATCTTCAACTCAGCTCGGGTCGAGGATCTTCCTCTCAGCTCGGGTCGAGGATCTTCCTCTCATCTCGGGTCGAGGAGCTTCCTCTCATCTCGGGTCGAGGAGCTTCCTCTCATCTCGGGTCGCGGAGCTTCCTCTCAGGTCGGGTCGCGGATCTTTCTCTCAGGTCGGGTCGCGGATCTTTCTCTCAGGTCGGGTCACGGATCATTCTCTCAGCTTGGGTCGCAGAGCTTCCTCTCAACTCGGGTCGCGGATCTTCCTCTCAGCTCAGAAATAACTCGGGCCTTCTCTGGGATCTGACCGCTCTAGAACCACTCTGTGGCAATGGTGACCAGGAGCGCACTTTGCAACCACACGACCCGCCTGGTACTGGCTTCAGCTCAACCATGCCTTTTATATTTAGGAACTGCGCCACAACGGTCACCTGACCTGGGGGTCCCTTTGAAATTCTTCCCTTGAGGAAACATGCATTTTGCTCCTTGGTTCCTGGTTTTTCTTCTTGACCAGCAGATGGCGATCTTCTTCCACAAACACTGCAAGATGTTAGCTCAGTGCTTTTACTCCTCCTTCTCCATTTATGCCAGCAGCAAACAGATAGCAACTGGCCCCTCCACAGCACTGTGCAGGTGACTGAAGGAGCAGCACGCTGTGGTTTTATGTTTTCTCCATTGTAGTAATGCTTATATTTTAACTTGGAGCATGTTTATAGCACTATATTACCGTACTGTGTAGCACCAGGTTTAGATACTTTAATCGTACTGATGGGATTCCTTTAAATGATCGCAAAAAAAGGCTCATTGATAGAGGTCAAAGTAATGCAGTTATAAAGTCACCAGCTGTACAGAAGAAAAGTTTTTTTGTTTTTTTTTTGTTTTAATGGTTCTGAAATTAAACAAATAACTTTGGAAGTAGACATGAAATAAAATCTATGGAACCAACACTTGGAAGGTGGCCCTGATCCTCACCTGCTATGTGTAGGGGCGGCTGCATCTATCACACCTATGTGTCCATGGTCATAGGCAGTTTATATAGCACAAACTGGTGTTTTATGGGGTTTAGTCAGCTGTGCGCCATGTACCAGGTTTATTATGTATTAGAACCAATCTTCAGTATTCGTATAAACCATTGAAATCACACTTAACCCCGTTAAGCGTCATCCTCCTCGATGATTCTACTCACTGATAGATATTTTGAGGTGGGAGAAATGGACACTGTTTTCAAGGGAAATTCATGGGATTTTTTTATTTTTTTTTGCAAAGCAATTTTCAATTCTGATAAATTTTCTTCAGTGTCATATTGCATTAAAGACGTCGTCTCTTCTTAATTTTTTTAACGTCACAATTTTTTAAAAACCTTTTCTGAAAAGAACTCGATGTAAGACTATCTGAAGTAGTTTTAAAATCTTCAATATCCACATATAAATACTAAGGCCCTGATTCACCATTTACGATTTATTGATGTCACTTTTTTTGCTGAAGTTTTTGGCGCCAAATTCTTCAGTATAATCCTGAATTTGGCCCAAAATAAAAAATGCTTATTATGTTTTCTTTATCTTTTTCAACTTTTTAGTACCCAAAGTCACAAATCTTTTCATAAATTACTCGTTTGTCAAAAAAATTCACCAAACTGAAAACTCCATGCACCAAAAAAAATGCAACATTTGGTAAAAATCACATTTTATGAATCTGTCTAAAAAATTTAGATAAGCAAAGTTGTTGATTAAAAAAGAAAAAAGGATTTAGAAAAGAACGAAAAAGTATAGAGAATAATGCACAAATACTAAAGTCACTAAAAAATACAAATTACTCCAGAAAACTGGAGAAACAACAATGAGTCGGGGCCATAGTGCGTGCATAGCCTTCACCTGTGCAATTATCTTCCTCTGAAGGCAAATCAGAAGGTTTCTACTCATGGACAGCAAGCAGAGGTCTTGAAATCGTTGATAAAGTGTTTTTGAGCTTGTAATTATACAATTATTTAGCCTTAGTTTTATAAAATTAATTTAATAAGAGCAGAACTGTAAAATACGATCCTGTAAAAGTTTTTTACCAGGAAGAGCAACAATATAAGACCAGACAGCAACTGCAGAGACCAATAAACTGCAGCAAACGTGTAATTCCCGGCAGTATTAGAATAGTGATGCCCAAGCTGTGGTTATCCAGCTGTTGTAAGACTACAACCACCAGCATGCCCTGACAGCCTGCATGTATATGACTGTGCCACATCCCTATTCTAGTAGACAGACCCTTACATAGAGCCTTATTCACATGACCGTTTTTCTCATCGGTATGTAGTCCATCTAAGAAAATCTCAGGACTTGTCCTATTCTAATCCGTGTTTGCAGATAAGACTCGAGCGTTCAAGTCTAAGCAGCTGATAAAAAAATGGATAACGTACAGAAGCCATCGTTGTGCCGGCCGTTTTCGTGAATATGAATTACAGCAGAATTCCCCAACCCCAGTCCTCAAGGCACCAGCAGATCCCATTTTCTTACCCACCACCAGCAGGGCCTATTTAGACTTTTGCCTTGGGGCTTCATAATTTCTATGGTCCCCCTGGCCTTAATCTTGAGATCTCAAGATTTGTGAGAAACCAAGCTGTGGAGTAAGTGCCAGTCATGTCCTGTGGTCACTCATGTACAGCACAGCGCGTGTGTGGCACCCTAGTGGTCACAGGAGCCACAGTGGCGTTGTTCTCACCGGGATCAATGCTATGCTTGGAGACAGCATGGGGACCTCTCATTGTCAGGAACATTATATGCAACATCTCCTACTCCAGGCCAGCAGGGGGAGCTCATAACCTGTTTTGAAGGGAGTCTCTCTGTACATGCTGACTGAGGGAAGGGTTAGAGTGAACAGGCAGGAAGTGAGGCAGAATAGTGTTGGCGAGGAAAAAAGCGGTTGTTTCAGAGCTTCTGTGTGAGCTTTCCAGGACCGAGTGCTAGGACGGGACACCGGGGTCCTCGGTTACTGGGTGCTAACGGTCCAATAACAAAACCCAGAGGGCAAGAAATTCTTCATTCCTGGCCCACCATAGTTCCAAGACGCAGCAGCAATAAAGAACCCGGGATCACAGTAATACAAGCGGGTCCCATAACCGGTTCACATTGCCCATCACAGGGGACAGTCATCTTCAAGTAAAGAGAGAAGGGGACGCTGTGCTGCTCCAGGCCACAGTGGTTCCTGTTGTGAATGTCGTCTGTGTGGGTGCTGTTCTGAAGCTCCCACTGGTGGCCAGGAATGGTAGTGGAGCTAAATCTGAGCCATTGACTCAGACAGGTGTTGGTGTTAATTGAGAATTGGGGAAGTCCTATTGCAGACAAGTTTGGTCTATATAGGAGAGCACTTTCTGCCCGGCTGACGCCGGTTATAATTGTATGTTTCCTGTCTCTGTTCCAGGCCTGGAGATTTGTCCTTCCCTGTATCTGCAGATAAGTTTCAGTTTTTGCCTTGCTTTCTGGTTTACACCTTAGGGCAGGGGTCTCAAACACGCGGCCCGCGGGCCGCATGTGGCCCTTCAGGTGGCTTCTTGCGGCCCGCTGGCCTGTGGACCCGGTAAAGATGGCGACCGGTGCAAGGGGCCACAGCCTCCAGCTGTCTATTTCAGCTTACAGTTTTGTCTTTGCCGCGCACAGTGAAGTTCTCGCTGCAGAACGCAATAACAGCCGCCTGCCAATCAGAGGCAAGCACCTGCTGCATATGACCTCAGATGCTTACCTGTGATTGGCCAGTGGCTGTTGTGCAGTGAGAACTTCTCTGAGTGCTCTGCACGCGCCGGCAGAAAGTTCAGCAGTGACAGCAGCTGTGATCATTATCAGGTCCCCGTGCGTGCGTGCTCCCGAGCCGACGGAGGATAGGTGAGCAGAATGTATTTGTGTGTGTGTGTGTGTGTTTCTGTTGCTGGCTGAGGCTGCACAGGGTGTGTGTGTGTGTGTGTCGCGCTACCGTAGCTAAGGCTGAACAGTGTCTGTGTTGCTAGCTGAGGCTGCAGAGGGGGAGTGTGTGGCAGCTGAGGGTGTGTGTGTGTGTGTGTGTGTGTGTGTGTGTGTGTTTTGCTAGCTGAGGCTGCACTGTCTGTGTGTGTCTGTTAGCTGAGGCTGCACAGGGTTTGTGTGTGTGTGTGTGTGTCAGCTGAGGCTGCACAGGGTGTGTGTGTGTGTGTGTGTCAGCTGAGGCTGCACAGGGTGTGTGTGTGTGTGTGTCAGCTGAGTCTGCACAGGGTGTGTGTGTCAGCTGAGGCTGCACAGGGTGTGTGTGTGTGTGTGTCAGCTGAGGCTGCACAGGGGGGGTGTGTGTGTGTGTGTGTGTCAGCTGAGGCTGCACAGGGGGTGTGTGTTTGTGTGTGTGTCAGCTGAGGCTGCACAGGGTGTGTGTGTGTCAGCTGAGGCTGCACAGGCTGTGTGTGTGTGTGTCAGCTGAGGCTGCACAGGGTGTATGTGTGTGTGTGTGTCAGCTGAGGCTGCACAGGGTGTGTGTGTGTCAGCTGAGGCTGCACAGGGTGTGTGTGTGTGTGTCAGCTGAGGCTGCACAGGGTGTGTGTGTGTGTATGTGTCAGCTGAGGCTGCACAGGGTGTGTGTGTGTGTGTCAGCTGAGGCTGCACAGGGTGTGTGTGTGTGTGTGTGTGTGTGTGTGTGTGTGTGTGTCAGCTGAGGCTGCACAGGGGGTGTGTGTGTCAGCTGAGGCTGCACAGGGGGTGTGTGTGTGTGTCAGCTGAGGCTGCACAGGGGGTGTGTGTGTGTGTGTCAGCTGAGGCTGCACAGGGTGTGTGTGTCAGCTGAGGCTGCACAGGCTGTGTGTGTGTGTGTGTCAGCTGAGGCTGCACAGGGTGTGTGTGTGTGTGTGTCAGCTGAGGCTGCACAGGGTGTGTGTGTGTCAGCTGAGGCTGCACAGGGGGTGTGTGTGTGTGTGTGTGTCAGCTGAGGCTGCACAGGGTGTGTGTGTGTGTGTGTGTGTGTGTCAGCTGAGGCTGCACAGGGGGTGTGTGTGTGTTTGTGTGTCAGCTGAGGCTGCACAGGGTGTGTGTGTGTCAGCTGAGGCTGCACAGGGTGTGTGTGTGTGTCAGCTGAGGCTGCACAGGGTGTGTGTGTGTGTGTGTGTGTCAGCTGAGGCTGCACAGGGTGTGTGTGTGTGTGTGTGTGTGTCAGCTGAGGCTGCACAGGGGGGTGTGTGTGTGTGTCAGCTGAGGCTGCACAGGGTGTGTGTGTGTGTGTGTGTCAGCTGAGGCTGCACAGGGTGTGTGTGTGTGTGTGTCAGCTGAGGCTGCACAGGGTGTGTGTGTGTGTGTGTGTGTGTGTGTGTCAGCTGAGGCTGCACAGGGTGTGTGTGTGTGTGTCAGCTGAGGCTGCACAGGGTGTGTGTGTGTGTGTGTGTGTGTGTGTGTCAGCTGAGGCTGCACAGGGGGTGTGTGTGTGTGTCAGCTGAGGCTGCACAGGGGGGGGGTGTGCGTGTGTGTGTGTCAGCTGAGGCTGCACAGGGGGTGTGTGTCAGCTGAGGCGGCACAGGGTGTGTGTCTGTGTCAGCTGAGGCTGCACAGGGTTTGTGTGTGTGTCTGTTAGCTGAAGCTGCACAGGGTTTGTGTGTGTGTGTGTGTGTGTGTGTGTGTCATCGGAAGCTGCACAGGGTGTGTGTGTGTGTTTACTACAAGAAGACATGCATGGGGCACATTAATACAAGAAGGGGACCTACATGAAGCACATTACTATAGGAAGGGGACCTGCATATGGGGCACATTACCACAAGAAGGGGACCTGCATGGGGGCACATTGCTAAAAGAAGGGGAGCTGCATGGAGGCATATTAATACAAGAAGAGGACCTGCATGGGGTACATTGCTACAAGGGGACAAGGATGAGCACATTTTTACAGAATGGGGAACAGGATGGGGCACATTACTACAAGATGTTGGCCAAAATTACTATGCGGTGCTAATTGTAAATAAAACTGTATTACTTACAAAAAAAATGTGTGCGTTATATATATATATATATTATATATATATAGTACCACTACCAATGTCACTTTGTCCTAAAAAGAATGCGGCCCCTCAAATTATTTTTTTCTGTGTGCGGCCCATACACCCAGCCGAGTTTGAGACCCCTGCCTTAGGGTGTTGTTTTTCCTTGTTTTGCTTTGTATCTGTTTTCTTGCAGGTGAAGTTTTGTTGCTATTGTGTTGTGAGCATGGGGGTTTCCCCTGTGCTGGCTTTCCTGCAGGAAAAGGGATTTTTATCCCTGTCTGATTGGATTATTTGCTTTTCTGCATTTTGTGTTCTTTTGGTATTTTGTTCTCCCATTATTTACAGGAGTACCTGATATAGTGGGGGTGAGGTCGTATGATCTCAAGGGCCTTTTTTATTATCAGGAGTTTGGTATTTTTCTATAGGGATTTTGCACTGACCATAATCAGTTCCTTTCCTTTGCTTTGTATCAAGTTAGCTGGGCCTCGCCTTTGCTAATTCTGTTTTTCCTATCTCAGTATTGTGTTTTTCTAGATCACCATAATCTTTAAATGTGGGGGGCTACCTACTCCTTTGGGGACTGCTCTGAGGCAAGGTAGATTTCCTCATTTCATTCTGTGAGGCGTAGCTAGTTTCTCAGGCTGTGACGTGGCGTCTATGATTTTAGGAATGCTCCCTGGCTACTTCATGTGTGGTCTGATAGTCAGGGGATTGCGGTCAGCCTAGGTTCCAACTACTCCTGTTTCTCGGTGTTTTTTCACCTATGGGAGTTTTTTGTTATCTTTCACTGTTGCCGGATCATAACAGGCTCCCACCAAGAGCGCATTAAGGAAGGCCTCCAACCTGCCAGGCAAGGAGAGATGCACGCTGCTTCTGGGCTGACCGGACCACTGTAAACCTGGACCATAACACAGTAAAGGTAAAGAGGAAACTACCCCGTGTCGTCCAGTTACTGTCGGTGTCCAAGCCCTGCACCCCATTGCACCACTACAACCCCCGCCATCCTCCTGGGGCCCGCTCCGCCTGTGGGGAGTGATCTCATCTGAGCTGCACTATCATCAGCCCCAGCAAGGAACACTGCAGCGGCGGCTAATCCCTGGCGGCATACCACAGGTGGCATCACGACAAACTTTCCCAACCACCCCACTTTCCCTTCATTTGCTGTACGCCTCAGGGCAACGGAACCGGGCAAGGCCACCCGTGACATCGCCTGACTCCCAATGGCCTGGCAACGAGTAGGTTACCAACCTGCCCCGTGGTGCGCTACTCGTGCATTTAGTGGCTGCCACACAAGACATGCACCATCTGTGCAAAGTATTCTCTAAGATTGGCCACCAGATTTAGAGAATAAATATAATATAATAACGGATCACCCAAAAATTTTCTACTGCACATGACATTTTCATCCAAAATAATTGTGGGCACAGACTTTCCCAGCTCAGGCCTTCCTCCTGGGTACTGCTGCTGCCGTCCTCCTGATGTTTTGTCCTGGTTTACATGAGAATCCAGTACCGCGGTCCCAGGAGTAGAAAGGTCTGATATGAGGTGACCTTGGGGTACGTGGCTTCCAAGAACAGTGGGACAGTGCACAAAATTTAGGCCTGTCCCTCTGGATCTGGCATGGTGGGGAGGTACGCTGATATGATCAGGACTGTTGGAGATCCGCCATATTGCTGTTTAATTTTAGAATATCTTTGGAAACTATCTGTGCTTCTGTGGCCCCAAGCAAAAATAAACAGAGGGGGCTGAGAAGCAAGTAGTGTACCCCGCAGAGCCCCAGAGATACACATGAAGGTTCATGACACCAGGGACATCATTACTTTCAGTGTTGTCTTTGATACTTGATATCGCGCTTCCTCTTGGAGTAGACCAGGCTCTGTCTATAAGACATTGTGCACGGGGCCCAGGAATCTTAGCATTGTCTTATCTCATGTCAGTGATGAGGTGTCCACCATAATGACCAGGATTGAGGTTCCAATACAAGAAGAAACTTTTTCCAAGTCTGTGCACATTGCTGATCCTCTTCTGCCCGTCTCGGAAGCCATTTAATTAGTTTATTATTGTCGTCCCGGGATAAGACACAGTCGCTTTGTGAGTTTAGTTGTGTCCAGTGAAGGAAGCACAGCTGCGTCATAACCTATGGCAGCAAAAATAAACAGCGTAGTCTGCGCAGAGGAATATACACAGGAGAAGAGAAATAATCACAGGAGGATCCAGGAGAAAAGGCAGAAAGAAAGGATTTACCCACAAATGAACATACAGGGGTGTGAATATGTCTATTCCCTCTTCCGGATTTCTTAGTCTTTTGCGTGTTTGTCACACTTACATGTTTCAGGTCACCAAACTATTAGACAAAGATAACACAAGTAACACAAAATGCAGTTTATCATCGTTATTAGTAGGGAAAAAGAAATCCAAACCTATGGGCCCTCTGTGAAAAAGTGATTGCCCCCTAAACCCAATAACTGGTTTGTCCACCCCTAGCAGCAACAACTGCAATCAAGCGGTTTCAATAACTGGCAATGAGGCTTTTACAACACTCTTGAGGAGTTTTGGCCACTCACCTTTGCAGAATTGTTGTAATTCAGCCACATTGGAGGGTTTCCAAGTATGAATCGCCTTTTTAAGGTCACACAGCATCTCAGTGGGATTAAGGTCAGGACTTTGACTAGGTCACTCCAAAGCCTTTATTTTATTTTTCTTAAACCATTTAGAGGTGGACTTGCTGATGTGTTTTGGAACATTGACCTGCTCCATAACCCAAGTGCTCTTCAGCTTGAGGTCAGGAACAGAAGGCCAGACATTGTCTTTCAGGATTTTTTGTTAGACAGCAGAATTCATGGTTCAATTTGCCACCACAAGTCTTCCAGGTCCTGAAGCAGCAAAACAACTCCAGACCATCACACTCACACCACCGTATTTTACTGTGGGTATGATGTTCCTTTTTTGAAATGCTGCGTTACTTCTACACCAGATGTAGTGGGACATACATGTCCAAAAAGTTCAGCCTTTGTCTTGTCAGTCCACAGAGTATTCTCCCAAAATTCTTGGGGATTATCAAGAGGTGTTCTGGCAAAACTGAGACGAGCCTTTATGTTCTTTTTGCTCAGCAGTGGTTTTCGTCTTGGACGTCTGCCATACAGGCCATCTTTGCCCAGTATCTTTCTTATGGTGGAGTTATGAACATTGACCTTAACTGAGGCAAGTGAGGCCTTCAGTTCTATGGATGTTGTTGTGGGGTCTTTTGTAACCTCTTTGATGAGTCACCACTGCACTCTTAGGCCATGTGCACACGTTGCATTTTTTTCTGCGTTTTGGCTGCGTTTACAACTGCACTGTTTCATTGACAAAATGCATGCGTTCTGATTCCCCAGCAAAGTCTATGAGAATCATGCAAAATCTGTGCACACGATGCTTTTTGAAACGCAGCATTTTGATTGTCAAAAATTTGTCAAAATCTCTGCGTTTGAAGAAGTAGCATGTCAATTCTTTTGCCATTTTGGCTGCGTTCCACACCGATTGAAATCAATGAGTTGTAGAAACACACTGCCAAAATGTTAAGCAGTGCGTTTGCATTGCATTATTATTGCGATCCGCATGGTTTTTTTAACATAACAAAGGCAGGTCTTTCGTCTCTCTCTCTCTCTCTCTCTGTCGGTCGGTCTGTCAGTCGGTCTCTCTCTCTCTCTCTATCTCTCTCTCGGTCCATGTCGGTCTCTCCCTCCAACCCCCTCTCTCATACTCACCGATCCCCGATCACCGGCGCGGCGCTGCACGGCGTTCACACTGTGGCGGCTTCTCCTCTTTTGAAAATGCCGGCCACTCATTAATCCATCACGTATTCCCTGCTTCCTCCGCCCACCGGCGCCTGTGATTGGTTGCAGTCAGACACGCCCCCACGCTGAGTGACAGCTGTCTCACTGCAACCAATCACAGCCGCTGGTGGGCGTGTCTATATTGAGCAGTAAAAAAAAGAAATAAATAATTGAAAAAAAAACTACGTGCGGTCCCCCCAATTCTGATAGCAGCCAGGGTAAAGCCACACAGCTGAAGGCTGGTATTCTCAGGATGGGGAGCTCCACATTATGGGGAGCCCCCCAGCCTAACAATATCAGCCAGCAGCCGCCCCTAATTGCTGCATCCATTAGATGCGACAGTCCCGGGACTTTACCCTGCTCATCCCGAATTGCGATGGTG
Organism: Anomaloglossus baeobatrachus; assembly: GCF_048569485.1. Taxonomy (NCBI): domain Eukaryota; kingdom Metazoa; phylum Chordata; class Amphibia; order Anura; family Aromobatidae; genus Anomaloglossus; species Anomaloglossus baeobatrachus. The sequence goes on from NC_134361.1 coordinate 20,189,774, forward strand.
CGGTGGCAAACGGGGTAATAAGGAGTTAATGGCAGCAGCCCATAGCTGCCACTAACTCCTAGGTTAAACATGGCAGGCGTCTCCCAGAGATACCTTCCATGATTAACCTGTAAGTTAAAGAAAATAAACACACACATCCAAAAAATCCTTTATTTGGAAAAAGGACAAAAAACACCCTCTTTCACCACTTTATTAAGCCCTCAAAAACAACTCAAGGTCCGACGTAATCCACGCAAGGTCCCACGACGCTTTCAGCTCTGCTACATCGGAAGCTGACAGGAGCGGCAGTAGAACACTGCCGCTCCTGTGAGCTCCATGCAGCAACTGAAGTGAGTCGCGCAATCAGCTGTGCTGTCACTGAGGTTACTCGCGGCTACCACTCTCAGGTGGAGGACTGCACTGTGGCCGCGAGTAACCTGAGTGAAAGCACAGCTGACCGCGTGGCTCACTGCAGTCACTCAGGGGATTTGCGATCACAGGTGAGTCCTTCACGTGTGACCGCAAATCAAGCCGCGGCACACGCACTGAGCTGCGCGATCACAATGAAGTCGGGTGAAGTTCATCCGAGTTAATTATGATCGCGCGGCCCTGTCTCGCAGCCAGCCATGCTCTTTTTGACAGTGCGGTCCCACTCGGTTCTGCTGCAAGTCTATGGGGATGCTGCAGAGCCGAGTGGTACCACACTTTGAAAAATGTGCGTTCTGGATGCTTTTCCCCACTCTTTCTATGGCAGAGCAAGTATCCAGAACGCATGAATTCTCCAGGAATGTGCGCACGTTGCATTCTGCCGAATGCGTCTCAGAACGCAGCTTTTTTGGCTGCGTTCTGAGACACACAGGCAGTGACTTACACGCTACGGAATTGAACGCAACGTGCGCACATGGCCTTAGGGTCATTTTGATCAGCCAGCCACTCCTGGGAAGGTTCACCACTGTTCCACATTTTTGCTATTTGTGGGTAATGGCTCTCACTGTGTTTTGCTGGAATCCCAAAGCTTTAGAAATATTCAAATCAAAAATGTCCGTGGAGCCTCTGTTAGGAGTCTCAACACAGAAACCAGCCAGATATCCCTCCGGGAAGGGCCCAGCCAAGGGGTGACTCTTTTTAGGAGACCACCATAACCACCATATTAAGTGGCCCTTTTAGTCAATATCCAACTTTTTGACAAGTTTAAAGATATGACAAGGGCCAAACCAAGGCCAGGTAGTGTGGAGTAGGATTCTGGCTGGGTGGGAGCAATGCCTAGTAGACCAACAAAACAAAACAATCACTGATCTCGGGGAGACCAGCCAGAGAAAACACTGCCGGCAGCCAGCGAGGGCGCTCAAGACAGTGAAATCCTAGGTACATTGCCCCCTGGGAATGGTGGTCTCCTAAAAAGAGTCACCCCTTGGCTGGGCTCTTCCCGGAGGGATATCTGGCTGGTTTCTGTGTTGAGACTCCTAACAGAGGCTCCACGGACCTTTTTGATTTGCATATTTCCCAGGGGGCAATGTACCTAGGATTTCACTGTCTTGAGCGCCCTCGCTGGCTGCCGGCAGTGTTTTCTCTGGCTGGTCTCCCCGAGATCAGTGATTGTTTTGTTTTGAAAGCTTTAGAAATGGCTTTATAACCTTTTCCAGACTTGAGAGATCTCAATTACTTTTTTTCTCATTTGTTTCTGCATTTTCTTTGGATTGTGGCATGATGTCTAGCTTTTCAGGATATTTTGGTCTACTTCACTTTGTCAGGCAGGTCCTCTTTAAGTGATTTCTTGATTGAGAACAGGTATGGCAGTAATCAGGCCTGAGTGTGGCTGGGGACATTGAACTCAGCTTCCCAAAGATGTGATAGACAACAGATAATTTATGTTTTAAGGGGAAGGCGTCAATGACTCAGGGCCCTATAGGTTTGGAACTCTTTTTTTACCGTAGACCTTCCCTAATGCAGTGCTTTATTAAAAGTTTCAAGTCCCAGATCCAGCAATATCCCCCTTACATATGGAAGTTTGTGTTCCTCCGGATCTTTGACTGTGAGCTCGGTTGTGCCGGGACTCCTTTATGTACAGTGAATTATCTGCATCCTCTTGGTTATATAATGTACAATGCTGGTTTTTGTGCTGATGATGTTCCGGTGCATTGATGGTGCTTCCTTCTATACCAGCTATTGTTATCTGCTATCAGCCAGTTCATTATTACATTTTTTTGTACAGTACAGAAATATTTACATGTGTAACGCGATAATTCCACTTCAGAAAACTCCTAAATGTTATTTTTATAGAACTTCACATCTATTTTAATTTGGGTCTTGTGCCTCTTTGAAGTGGATTCCTCCTCCAGGTGTCCGCCTCCGCGCACCATAAACTATCTATAGGATGGGGGTCAGACACTACTAATTTGTGTGGTTTGTGTTATGACTGTTGTAGGCAGAGGCTGTAATCGAGACTCCATATGTCAGAATACTTAGAGTATATTATATTGTGCTATTATGGTGAGTGGAGAACCACATGTGCTCCGTCTCCAGGATTTCACATTCTTACTGTCCTATGTGCTTTATCTCCATAGTGTTCCTCTGACCCGGTGACAATGACAGTGATTATGACCTGGACTGGATATACAGAAATCACAGGAGGCAGGTGCCACCGCTACATGACAACTGTGCCATATTGTAACCGATGACGCCCCGGCCATGGGAGTCCTGTAATTTCATGTACTCAGAATAGCCCAAACCCCAGACTTCCAGAGGGCCCGTCCACACCATAATTACCGGCACTGGAATCTCTGCTTTCTGAGCACCCTACACATGCCGACTGCTACAGAAGAGCACACGCAAATGTTAATGTATCCTGATGTCTCATATACAATCAGGGCCGGCGTGATGGGGGGAGGGCAGACTGGCCCTCATCCACAAAGGGGGCCCCCTGCTTCTGTAGCCCCTCGAAGACTGCACGCATCATATATGAGGCTGCTTTGGGCCCTTGAGAATGAAGGACCAACTCAGGTTGTCCTGCTCCAAATACAAGAGGTCATGTCTCGGAGGAGATCAATGTCTGTCTCGTAAAATAAAGTATCTGTGTATCAGGGATGTCTTGTAGAACAGTCTCTTATAAGACTGTGCCATAAAGTAATGTTTAATGGTGAAAGTGCACAATCTGAACTGTGTGCAAGGATTTATGTTCCTCTGTTATTTTATATATCGTAAGTCATTGGCCTCCTGTGACCACAGGACTCATCAATCAGCCCCCGATATCTCAGCTTCCCAAACACCTGTGATTGTAGTATGGGATAAATTCAATATATGGGTCAAAACTGAATATAATAAGCATTTAAATAATAATATTGTTTCATGAAATTTTGCATAAATTAATGGGACAAGTGAACATAAGAAACGTTCTAATTAAACTTATTTGTCTTATCACAAAATAACAGCTTTTCTCCCACTTATTAGACACTTCTTTCGTTCCCTTCCCCCTGAACTCCACTCTGGAAAACAGCCTCATTCTGTCTTGGTCAAAGCAAGAAGTTCAGTGAGGGGCCCGGTTATACTCTATGGAGAAGGTAGGAGGACTGAGAAAACAAGCAGAGGAAGGCACCGGCAGAGGCGCTGCAGATGTTGAGTGATCTAGATCATCCCAGAGCTGAATTCACAGCAACACTGCTGAGTACTACTGTACAATATGCTCCATGCTGCTACTGTACAATGTCCTCCATGCTGCTACATAATGTCCTCCATGCTGCTGTATAATGTCCTCCATGTTGCTCTATAATGTCCTCCATGCTGATGTACAATGTCCTCCATGCTGCTGTACAATGTCCTTCATGCTGATCTATATTGTTCTCCATGCTGCTATACAATGTCCTTCATGCTGATCTATATTGTCCTCCATGCTGCTGTATAATGTCCTCCATGCTGCTCTATAATGTCCTCCATGCTGCTGCTGCTCCTAAAGAAATAGAATTAGAGCCTGCAGGGGGGTGAATGTTGAAAACAAAAATATGATATACAAAAGTAGTATGATCCTCTATGCACACATCTGATGGCTACACTCTATTGAGCAGTGTCTATTCTTACCTGTTGTGATCTGTCTTGTCAGGTTGTGCATGTTCGGTGCTTCCACTTTCAGGAAGAGACACTCAGTCAACATCCACATCCTCAGGTGAGACGTCTCCGGAGGGTCAGATGTCAGATCTCCATTGCTGTTTTGTGTAATATTTTCTGAAGATTTACATCGCAGAATGGAATCTGTTCCTTCAAAGGTAATTTTAAAAGTTTCTTCCCATCTACTGGTTTCTCCAGTTTGGAGTGAAGGTGGGCAGGTATGGGTGTAAAAGAGCACCTGTAATTGGCCCGGGGTCTGTATAGATGGGGCCTGGTATGGGGTCTGTATAGATTGGGCCGGTCTGTGGTCTGTATAGATTATTATTATTATTATTTATTATTATAGCGCCATTTATTCCATGGCGCTTTACAAGTGAAAGAGGGTATACGTACAACAATCATTAACAGTACAAGACAGACTGGTATAGGAGGAGAGAGGACCCTGCCCGCGAGGGCTCACAGTCTACAGGGAATGGGTGATGGTACAATAGGTGAGGACAGAGCTGGTTGCGCAGTGGTCTACTGGGCTGAGGGCTATTGTAGGTTGTAGGCTTGTTGGAAGAGGTGGGTCTTGAGGTTCCTCTTGAAGCTTTCCACGGTAGTGGAGAGTCTGATGTGCTGAGGTAGAGCGGGGATAGATGGGGCCAATCTGTGGTCTGCATAGATGGGGCTGGTCTGGGCTCTGTATAGATGGGGTCGGTCTGGGTCTGTATAGATGGGCCTGGTGTGTGGTCTGTATAGATGGGGCCTGGTGTGGGATCTGTATAGATGGGGCCTGGTGTGAGGTCTGTATAAACGGGGCCTAATCTGGGGTCTGTATAGATGGGGCCTGGTGTGGGGTCTGTATAGATGGGGCCTGGTGTGGGGTCTGTATAGATGGGGCCTGGTGTGGGGTCTGTATAGATGGGGCCTGGTGTGGGGTCTGTATAGATGGGGCCTGGTGTGGGGTCTGTATAGATGGGGCCTGGTGTGGGTTCTGTATAGATGGGGCCTGCTCTGGGGTCTGTATAGATGGCGACTGCTGTGGGGTCTGTATAGATGGGACCTGGCCTGGGATCTGTATAGATGGGGCTGGTCTAAGGTCTGTATAGATGGCGACTGCTGTGGGGTCTGTATAGATGGGGCCTGGTCTGGGGTCTGTATAGATGGGGCCTGGTCTGGGGTCTGTATAGATGGGGCCTGGTCTGGGGTCTGTATACATGGGGCCTGGTCTGGGATCTGTATAGATGGGGTCTAGTCTAGGGTTTGTACAGATGGGACCGGTCTGGGGTCTGTATAGATGGGACCAGTCTGGGGTCTGTATAGATGGGACCAGTCTGGGGTCTGTATAGATTGGGCCTGGTCTGGGGTCTGTATAGATGGGACCGATCTGGGGTCTTCAGTAGACATATATTGCAGGATAAAAGTCAAATCCAGTCAGAGATCTGTTCTATTCCAGCTTTATTTTAACTCTAACCTAAATCTCTGTTATGGCAGCCACAAATCAGTTTCTTATGGATTTTTTAAGATTTTCATCAAAGACCAGTAGTGTCAATAAGGAGAAAAGTCCAAGGTCCGAGTCCATTTAGATATTGTTTATTGAAGTTATTTATCGGTCATTAGGCGGCACGGTGGCTCAGTGGTTAGCACTGCAGTCTTGCAGCGCTGGGGTCCTGGGTTCAAATCCCACCAAGGACACCATCTGCAAGGAGTTTGTATGTTCTCCCCGTGTTTGCGTGGGTTTCCTCCGGGTGCTCCGGTTTCCTCCCACACTCCAAAGACATACAGATAGGGACTCTAGATTGTGAGCCCCAATGGGGACAGTGTTGCTAATGTATGTAAAGCGCTGTGGAATTAATAGCGCTATATAAATGAATAAAATTATTATTATTATTATTATTATTATTACCGTAATTCCACTATTTTATGCAACTACTCTTTAGTCACTTTGCTCTTTTCACGTATAGTGTTGCACCAATATGTAATAATAATATATAATAATATTTATTCACTTATATAGCGCTATTAATTCCACAGCGCGTTACATACATTGACAAACATGTATTATCTCATCTAACTGGGTCTTATAGGTCAATGGCCGATATGATGATGCAAGAGTATATCTTTGGGTCCTTTGATGACAGCTATCCAGTTATCAAATGTTACAAGCAATGGTAATGGATGCTGAGATTCTAGCTATTATCTTCCAAGCAATACCTTTCTTTTAATCAATGGGGTTTACTTTCACAATAAGTAGAGTACCTGGTGTCCCGCCATTGAGGCACAAAATGATCAGTAATTAGTGAAGGAACCAACAAATAAGTGATGGATATACACGATATTGATGGGTGGTTGAGTCCCAATTAATGAACTAATATCTAATATTACAAATGTCGCACGATGGCCGCTCCCCCCTGTGATCAGGACGATAGTAGAATAGATAGCAGTTCTGCTGGAGGTTGTCCTCCGTGTGACGTGATCCTCTCCGCCCCCGGCTCCTCCATCGCTCCCACACGCAGAATGCTCAGAATGATTGTTTTGTCTGTAAATATCACGCAGCAGACGAGCACCTTGGAAGACTCTCCGGACAATTGAAGGAATTTGGAATCATAAAGAATGATTGTCTCGCCTCGGTTTGCTGCTGTTTTACCTCCTTGGTTCCAATAAATGCTTTTAACGTCCATTACTGCCCCTGGCCAATTTTATTTAAAGGATCCTGGAACAGATTTCGTTTAAAGGACTTAGACACGACTGGGTAGAGTACCAGATATGCCAAGGTACACGCTGATATTCCACAACTAAAGGGGGTAACAGCCAGAAAAAACTAGACTTCGCTTCTTTTTTTTTATCTCCAGAAACAGCGCCTCTCCTGTCTTGTGGCAGTGACTGGTATTGCAGCTCAGCCTCAGTCAGGAGTGTCGCTGCTGCTGGAAAATATGTAGATTCTTTTTTTTTATCTCCTTAGAAGCAAATGCAGATCTAGTTCGTCTTTAGTTCAAGAGGTGAAAAGTGGATGATTATAAAAAATTCTAATTTAATGTTTCCTATTTTTTCTCTTCCAGAAGCCGCATTCATCATCTGATCGCTCACCCACTATAAATATAAAAAATCTGAGCGTTTCCTGGGTGCACACCCCGATCTACCCTCGCGCCTTCCTTGGCGCACACCCCAATGTGCCCTTGCGCCTTTGCACCAGGATCTGGAGTCCACGTTTGAAATGGGGAATTCTGAGCTGTAAAGTGACCGACAAAATAGAAATGACTAATTAATGACAAATATTAGTTTACGGGTCGCCTGATAAATGCAATGCCTGGTGCCTTCCTGGGCGCACACCCCGATGTGCCCTCTCGCCTTCCTGGGTGCACACCCCGATGAGCCCTTGCGCCTTCCTGGACGCACACCCCGATGTGCCCTCGCGCCTTCCTGGGCGCACACCCCGATGTGCCCTCGCGCCTTCCTGGGCGCACACCCCGATGTGTCCTCACGTTTTCCTGGGCGCACACCCCGATGTGCCCTCTCGCCTTCCTGGGTGCACACCCCGATGTGCCCTCGCGCCTTCCTGGGCGCACACCCCGATGTGTCCTCACGTTTTCCTGGGCGCACACCCCGATGTGCCCTCGCGCCTTCCTGGGCGCACACCCTGATGTGCCCTCGTGCCTTTGTACCAGGATCTGGAGTCCATGTGTGAAATGGGGAATTCTGAGCTGTAAAGTGACCGACAAAATAAAAATGACTAATTAATGACAAATATTAGTTTACGGGTCACCTGATAAATGCAATTAAATGTTTTGTGTAGAAGGTAAGTCGCTGCTGTGTCCACAGGAGGAAGAGTGAGGAATTTCACACACTCCTGTGCCACCAGCGGACGGAGAGGGTGAAGGTGTGTGACAGATGGGGGGATACAGGGGGACGGAGCACCAACGGGTACATAGGAAAATGGGAAAATGACGGACAGAGGGGAGGGGAGAAGCAAAGGTGAGAGGCAGAGAGTGACAGAGAGGGAGGTGGAGGGGAGAGGGGAGAGGTACCTGCAGAATAGAGGAAAATTAGGGATGGACATTAGGAATTAATGACAATGAGAAAGTGAGAGGTTGACAGCGGAGGTAAATACTGGGGAAAGTGGGTGAGAGTGGGAGTGTTTAATGAATGGGAGCTCACATAGGGTCTCACCTCAGACACCCCCTCTCCTCCTCCCCTCCCAGCACTGGGCTGCCCTCCTCTCCCCTCCCTAGGCTGGCTGCACATGGTGTAAGGAGAGAGTTTTCAGCAGTAGCTGCAGCCTGTCCTCTGCTCTCCTGTCCTGCTCCCTTGCACCTAGCTGCTGCTGATCCTGCGGCCCTCCTCTCCCCTCCCTTCCCTGTACCTGGGCACCATGCCCCGGCCTCAGCCCAGGAGATGCAGGGTCCCCGGGGTGCCCCCTCTCTGCAGCCTGGCGCTGCTTCTCTTCTGGCAGCTGTTGAGGACCCAGGCGGCAGGTAAGACTGGCATTTTGGGGGGCAGACTGTACTGGGTAAAATGCAGCTATTGTAATGTAAGTGATGCCTGCAGACAGAAAAGTTAGAATTAGTTAAAATGCCCGCTTGGGTGAAAATCAAAAAATTGAATTAAAAAATTTCGACTGTTTTCTACCCCTGGAATTAATTATGGGCGCCTCGAGGGCAAATAACTAATAGGGGTCAATGTTTCGGATATTTATTTTGCACAAAGGTGTCACCAGGTGCCCGTGATAAGGTGGGTAACGTCTCAAAGTGGGACCACAAGGGACTTGGAAATATTTTGGAAGTCTGAGCTGCGCTGTCAAAGTCATCAATAATGAGTCAGAGCTCCTGATTGGCACCGATTCCCAGACAGACAGACAGGGAGGTGTCCAACGAGCACAAAAAGGGCAGAAATATTAAATGTCCGGACGGAAACCTAAAAAACAAATGCTAGAAGTAATGAATGGAGGACCAGCAGATGGAAAATAGAAAATATCAGCGGGATGCGGAGGGAGGTTATTAGTCTCTTCACTAGGTGCAATGTATCTCTGCCCAAAGTGGAAATATTGACGTTACAGCTGCTGTCATCTCCCATCCCGGGAGGACAAAGGGTTAAATATTGGGGGTTTATAATAAATACAATACTAAGGAATGATAAGCGATAGTAATGACAATGGGAAGCCGCAGGGCGCTACTGTCCCCCTAATCTGAAGCGCAGCTCCCCGGAGATCCACCCAGGGTATTTAGGGGTGTTTGCTGGATGATCCACCTGCTGCGGCTCCAGGGACACACTCATTTTGGGAATCTGTTATTCTGCCAGTTCTTGCACAACGTGTATTTATCTGCTGCCGTAGAATTATATTGTGGGGTTGATCTTTTTTTAAGTGTATACATATGTTTTAAGAATGTACAGAAAAGTTGTGATCATGGGGCATTTGTTATCCCTTGTATATATAACATATGGGATGTCTGATGGCAGGTTGTGTGCTCCTGTCCGTATACAGGTTTTATGCTATATATAATGTGTGCGTGTATATTATATATATATATATATATATATATATATATATATATATATATATATAAAAAATGTATTCTGCATATATTATAGAGCATGCGCCGCTCATATTCGCATCCGTGTGCTAAATGTGACATTGTATTCTGGTCATAGTAGAATACTTGGATGGCTGACACCCCTGCCCTCGCCCCCATACATAGCAGCGCATTGTGCTGATGTGTTTGTGTAAGGATGCCTACAGTGTACATATAGATATGTGAATAGCGGTGTTTGTACAGAGCGGTGTGTGGTGCGCAGGGGATGCAGGCGCACAGGGTGCCCAGGTAGAGGTTGGGGATGTGAGGTATGTCTTGGAGTGCAGCCTTCATACCACCCTCAGTGACACTCATATCTCATAGCAAGTGGTGCATGCAAGAGGCGGCTCTGCCAGATTGATCACTGTGCTGGCATTTGCAGCATATGGTCCTGAAAATGGGGAGGGGGGGGGGCACAGCTGATATTTTTCGATAAAACTGGGTTTGTGGGCGTGGGCACGGAGCAGGTAAACCACACCTGGATGACGCCTCAACAAACTTTTAATAACTTTGGAAACTAAAGAGTTAACCACTTTCTTTTTTTTCTTAAAAAGTTTAACAATCCGAGAATTCCTGCCAAAAAGGAACCGGCTCAATCTTTTATGGATTTAGATTGTTTGGGGTTTTTTTTGTTTATTTTTTTATAGTTTTTCAAACTTTTTGCAACAGTAAAGATCTGACACTCACACAGCCGGGTTTATTATTTGTTTCTGAGGTTCGGAGACACTTGAGGAATTTATAAGACCATTTCTCTAAATGTCATGTGATTGATTTATTTTGTCATTTGGTGGGTGAAAAAAAACCCCAAAAACTACCCCCCCGAATATTTTCCCCTGACGTTTCTACCGCACAGAGAACAATGAAGATATTTTATTGTTTGACCGGCCAGATTATTTCTTTTTTCTGTTGGTTTTTTTTTTTCTAATGAGCTCAGCACTGGCTGATGGAACAAGAAGACTTTTATAGCGAGTGCAGAATTTTCCATGAAGGCAGAATGAGATTTCAATTGCACGAATCCATAAAAAAGGTGCTGGAAAGGAGACGTCTCTACTGGCTCCGAGATTGGGGGAAATTGAAAAAATAAAGAGACTGAAAACCAAATGACTTAATAAATGATAGCAGATTCCCTGGATAAAAGTGACAGAATTCAAGGGGGGGGGGGAGATCAGGACCAGGCTGCGATTTTAGATGGAACCTGTAGCAGATATCGTCTTGGTCAGCAGAGAAAGTTTCAAAAATGACACATTTTGGGGGAAAACTCCAGTTACAATTTTTCAGGCAATTTTTTGGCCCATAGTCAGGAGTGGATCTAAATGGAATAGGAAGATTTTGAGGTAATTTTTTGGCCCATAGCTAGGAGTGGATCCAAATGGAATAGGAAGATTTTGAGGTAATTTTTTGGCCCATAGCTAGGAGTGGATCCAAATGGAATTGGAAGATTTTGAGGTAATTTTTTGCCCCATAGCTAGTAGTGGATCCAAATGGACTAGAAAGATTTTGAAGCAATCTTTTAGCCAATAGCCAGGAGTGGATCTAAATGGAATAGGACGATTTTGAAACAATCTTTCAGCCCATAGCCAGGAGTAGATCCAAATGAAATAGGAAGATTTTGAGGTAATTTTTTGTCCCATAGTGAGGAGTGGATCCAAATGAAATAGGAAGATTTTGAGGTAATTTTTTGTCCCATAGCCAGGAGTGGATCCAAATGGAATAGGAAGATTTTGAGGTAATTGTTTGGCCCATAGCCAGAAGTGGATCCAAATGGAATAGGAAGCTTTTGAGGTAATTTTTTGGCCCATAGCCAGGAGTGGATCCAAATGGAATAAGAAGATTTTGAGGTAATTTTTTGGCCCATAGCCAGAAGTGGATCCAAATGGAATAGGAAGATTTTGAGGTAATTTTTTGTCCCATAGCCAGGAGTGGATCCAAATGGAATAGGAAGATTTTGAGGTAATTTTTTGGCCCATAGGCAGAAGTGGATCCAAATGGAGTAGGAAGATTTTTAGGTATTTTTTTTTAGCCCATAGCCAGGAGTGGATCCAAATGGAATAGGAAATCTAAATGAAGCCTGTCTGCTTCTCCACCTGTTGGATCCACTTCTGAATTTAGATTAAATATAATGCACCGAAAACTGCATGGGTGTTTCCCTCCCCGAAAAAAGCAATGTGTGAAATTGCCCTTATAATACAGTTGAATCTACTGGACCTGGGATACATCAAGGAAAAGCAGCGCAGCAGCAAATAAACTTGTCAACCACTGCTTTAACACTTAAGAAATTACGAGTCTTGGGTCCCGTCCAAGATGAGGAAACGATGCAGGCCAGGGATTGACATGGGCACAAGTGACAGTCAAGGAGCAGGATCTGGAGGGACAGAGGTCAGGCCAGGACATAGGGACATTAAGAACATTAAGACATCAGGTGACGTTATACATAAAGCTTGAAGATTGATCCCCAGTCTTTAGGGTTTTAATTCCTAAAGCTGGGGCCTCAGGACCTGGTGAATGGATGTGACTCATTTTTCTACATGCTGTGGAGTAAAATATGCAGATGTCCAGGATAGCTCCAAGAATTTGACATCACCTGATTTGGCGGATTACTACGTCTGTTCATGCCGCCCCTCCTGTGTGACTGTAGTGAATGCCGCCCTCTGTCCTCCACCTGATCACTATGTGCCAGGGAGGCTGAGGTCTGCCGAATAGTCGGAAAGAGGTGTCAGTTATTTCAGTGCAAGACAGCGGGAGAGCTGAGAGCGTGGGATGAAAGCGAAGCTTGTTAGAAGCGAGCAGCGAATCTGGACGTTCTTATTACAGTAGAGAGCAAAGTGTCAATCACCCGGGACCCAGAGAGGATGGGGGAACAAGTGAGAGAAGCGAGACCAAGACCACCGTCCCATGTGTGCAGCAGTATGATACTAGGGCTGGATGGATAAATAATAGATAATAGACTCAGGAATTATAATATTTATAGGGTTTTGGATAGATAACAAGTGAAAGTGTGCCAACATGTCCCTCATTAATTGGCACCATATCTCATGAGCTTCAATATGATGAAAGCTCAACCACCAAGGACACAAATACTGACAACCGTAACATAACACCAAGGGCACAAACACCGACAACGGTAGCAAAACGCCATGAGGAACGCAGTTAAAACCCCCAAGACGTTCCTTAAACGTTTATCTCCTTACAGAAGATGGCCAGGACGTATATTATATGGTAGATCTGGATGAGGCGGTGGTCGTCTCGGGGAGCTGGTCTTTTGCGGAAGATTCATTTCAGTTTGGTTGCTGTTAATAAAAAGAAAGTGTCAACCACTCGGGGTAGTTAGGCCAAAGACTAATCTTGATAATGACCCAAGTTAGGACCATGAAGAAGCAGCGAGGGAAGGACAAGACCTCTAGTGATTGCATCAAACTTTATGGCTGGTACATTCATACATACAATTATGTAGGCTGTAATTGCTGCTTTTACATAAATCATCCTCCTAGGTCCATCTCGTATAACCGTAAGATCGTTTCTAGATCGCTATAATCTATGGACACAGTGGCCTAACGTACAGCAAAAACTCCAATATGGCTGACAACGTTCACGTCTTTCATAATTTTCATCTTTTTACATGGGCCAATGAAACCTTTTAGCTCTTCCTACGCACTAGGCCCAACATGACTGTACCCCCAATATTTTTCAACTCCACAGATAAGTAATTGGCAAGGTCTGGTGAACTAAGTGAGTACATTATGTACAAGGGGTATATACTGAGGCCAGGTGTATACTGGGTATGGACGTGCAATGATTCATCCCTTTTTGGTATATAAATTCTTTGACTATAGGAAGGAATTATATTGAAATCTGATGGGGTGTAGCCAAGTGCTAATGGAATGAATTGTAGGCATATAAGTAAATATACAGTAATAGAAAAGGTCATAGGCGGACGATTTGAAGGGGCCTATAACATTTATACGGCTATCAGCTGTAACTTATACACAAGCGTAAACACCACACAAAATTCAAATACATGTTTACACACAGACACAAATAGAGATAACAATATATATATAGATATATATATATATATATATATATATATATATATATATATATATATATATATACATACATACTGTATATATAAAAGGTTCACATGAGTATCACACATAAGGGAGAGAATAAATGCACACGCAGACATTAAAGGGCATCAGTCACTAGCATTGACAGTCCTAATTATCTATATAGGCATGTAGGTCATAGTAAGCTGAATAAAATGACATCTGCGATCTGATGTTTTATTCCAGAGAAATCCTTGTGTTTCATAATATGTAAAAGGAGCTGTTAAGATCTATGGGCGGGGCACAGATTTCCCTGAGGCTCCGCCTCCAGAGTTGATCAGGAGAGCAGACTGCTAGTCATTACATGTCTCGCACTGGTAACCCCCACCTTTCATTTATAATAAGCTCTAGAGGTGGAGTCTTGGGGAGATCTGTGCCGTGCCCCGCCCATAGATCTTAACAGCTCATTTATATATCAAGAAAAATTATGATTTCTTTAGAATAAAACATCAGATCACAGATATCAAGGTATCATTTTATTCAACTTCCTATGACCTATGTGCCCATATAGATGGCTTAGGAGGGATAATCCTATTAACAGATCCCCTTTAAAGTGGTTCTCTGTAAATTAGAATAGCTAGGATAAATGTAAAGTACAAACATAACCATACCATAGTCCCTGCAGTGATGATGTTAGGTACATGACTACTGCAGCCCATTACTAGTCACATGACTGTTGATGTCAATGATTGACTGCAGCGGTCACGTGGATGTCTATGATGCCATCACTCAAGTAAAGTAAATATGGATGGGAGGACCACCAGAGCAATGATGATGATGATGATGATGATGATGATGATGGGGGTTTAATAGGTGAGTATTGTTGGGTTTTTTCCACTTCTAGAATAATTTTAACTGTGTTGAATTCCTGGAAAACCCTCTTATTGCAGAGATACTGTCAAAGCTCCCGATACATATAGATCGATCAGTCCTGAAAAACCAAGGAACGTCCTCAGAGAAGCCATTTACTATGAGATCACCAGCTGACCGGAAGTCTGTGGTCTGATGTGGTCTGACGAGGTCTCAGGTAGTGTGACGTGGTCTGACATACCAGTTGTATATAGAAGACACTACATATAAAATACTTTATTTGCGCACAATATGAGGCACATAGAGGAAACCTCTGTAATATTGGACATTGCAGCCGTGGCTTTATACCATATAATTGGTGAAGTCGGGGCACGTGACGCCTATGTTTTCGCTTTATGACAGATTGTTGGTAACCCGATAGATTTCTCTGCTCTTTGAATTAATGACAAGAGAGATCTGCAATGTGGAACGTCACTTCGGAAATGGCTGTGGGTGTGATCCGGGCTCAGAGCGTTCCTTTCACACAAAGCATAATGTGCAGATTATACTCTGCGTCTTGGCTCTCCTACAGAAATAGCAATTAGGGATGAAATGCAAAAGATGCCGGACTCTCGCCCTGAAAGGCTAATCCCAAATACGCAGCCCGTATAACTTCTGGATCCCTCTCCCCTAAATATGCAGGATAAGTGGAGTAGAGACGTGTGACCAAAGTCAGATATTATAGAGAGCAAGCTACAAAATATTACAAGGTGTAAACTTCCTAACTGTGGAAATAAATACATAAGATAATAGCAGAAATATTGTCCATTATCATCACAGATAGTGAAATAAAAGATCATATTCTTAATGTACAGGTCACCATGTCACTGCTATAAGTATTCAGATTCAGAACTCTGAATTTGACATGATAAATCAATGAATGGATGGATGGAAGGATAGGATAGATAGATAGATAGATAGATAGAGGGATGGATAGATGGAAGGATGGATAGATGGAAGGATGGATGGATGGAAGGAAGGATAGGATAGATACATGGATGGATTGATAGATGGATGGATGAATCGATAGATGGATGGATCAATAGATAGACAGATGGACGGACGGATGGATAGATGAATCGATAGATAGATGGATGGATGAATGAATGGATGGATCGATAGGTGGATAGATGAATGGATCGAGGGATGAATGGATCGAGGGATGAATGGTTGGACAGATAGCTGGATAGATGGATGAATGAATTAATGGATGAATGAATGGATGGATGAATGAATTAATGGATGGATGAATCGATAGATGGATGGATGAATGGATTGATAGGTGGAAGGATGGATGGATGCAGGAATCGATGGATGGATGGATGGATGGATAGATGGATGAATGAATTAATGTATGGATGGATGGATGAATCGATAGATGGATAGATAGCTGGATAGATGGATGAATGAATTAATGGATGGGTGGATGAATCGATGGATAGATGGATGGATGGATAGATGGCTAAATGGATGAATGAATGGATGGATCGATAGATCGATGGATGAATCAATGGATGGATGAATCGATGGATAGATGGATGGATGGATGGATAGATGGCTAAATGGATTAATGAATGGATGGATGGATCGATAGATAGATGGATGAATCGATGGATGGATGAATCAATGGATAGATGGATGGATGAATCGATGGATAGATGGATGGATGAATCGATGGATGGATGAATCGATGGAAGGATGAATCGATGGAAGGATGAATCGATGGAAGGATGAATCAATGGATGGATGAAGCAATGGATGGCTGGATGAATCGATGGATGGATGGATGAATCGATGGCTGGATAAATCGATGGATGGATGAATTGATGGATGGCTGGATGGATAGATGGCTGGATGGATGAATCGATGGATGGATGGATAGATAGACTGGCAGACATGGACAGAAAAGTGCCCCTCTGCAAGAACAGTATATGGGCCCTTTTCAGGCAAATAACTCATGAAAATGCACAATTCCTCCTTCTTTGGAGGTAAAAATGGCCCCCACCTCTTGGGCCCCTGTGCGGCTGCACCAATGATGTGTCTGCTCGTATTTTCTATTGAGTGTTGCCCACCTTTTTGCCTTTATATGTGCCACACATTGTGGTGGGTTACACCCGGCACCTATACCTGCTCTTTTGCTTGTAAAGCTCCATTTTTTCTATTTGATAGATTCATGATAATGGTGGCAGCCCATTATTTATAAGATGTACAATATTCTTACTGCAAAAGGGATGAAGGGATGGGACTCAGCACCAATACTGTTTGGTAAAACCTGGAAGCTGAGTCCCATCCCTTCATCCCTTTTGCTGCTGTTTTGGACTATGGACCTGCCTGTCCGGGGGATTGCGGGCATCCATTCCAGCCTGGAGGTCATCACACGGGTGAGCTGAAATCTACATTTTCACAATATTCTTACTGGGCCTGGACCTAAGGCGACATGTGCAGGCGATCACTATGTAGCAGATGATAATCTCTTATTATTAATGATACAATTCTTGTAAACATTGGTCTCCTCAGGGGCGAAGATATCAATGGTGCAACCTGTGCAGCCGCACCAAGGCCCAAGAGGGCAGGGGCCATTACTACCTCCAAAGTTGGTGGGAATTGTGCGTTTTGATGAGTTATTGGGCTGCATAGGGCCCATTGACTGTTTTTGCACAGAGGCCTCTTCTGTCTGTGTCCGGCAGTGGGTCTCTTCCTCCCCTGCACTCAGGACCCATCTTTCAAGTGCAGTTAAAAATACGGAGATTTCAAAGATTTGTTCTTTTCTGAGTTTCCAATTTTTTATTGTTTAGTTGTTTGTCTTGGTCTTATTTCGATGTTGCCAAATTGTTGGATCTTGATGGATTATTGTTTGGTGCAAATACGTTTTCCATAGTCATCAGACTTCAATCAAATGGTAAATTGGAGAGTGGACACGATAACAAGGCAATCACTGATCAAAACTGAATGTCAGGAAGGTGAGATGGTCCCAGAGTGTCCTGTTCTCCTGGTCAATGAAGTCCAAGGTCCTTTATCATCTACTTTCTTGATGCCTCAATGATGAATGCACTGGCAGACACAGACAGAAGAGAGCCCTGTGGAAGGACAATATTTGGGCCCTTTGTCACCCATTAGTTCATAATAATGCACAATTCCACCTTTTGGAAGTAGAAAAATGGCCCCCTGACCTATTGGGCCCCTGTGTGACCGCGCAGGTTGCACCAATGATATGTCCGCCCTGGCTGAATAATTTGCTGGTATTTAATTGCAGGCTCTTCTTAGCCATGACCCCAAACACAATCCCATTCCTATAGGTTTTACTAGTGCTATGGATGTAAGAAGGGTAATGGAAGAAGCACCAATTTGGGCACAAACTAAACGCTTCCATCGATATATCAGATTTCTGTGTTTCCAGTACGACCCCGGCTACTAATTAGCTTGAGGGAAAGAATCTCAAAAATTCACGGTGGAAATGTAAAATGTCTGGATTGATCCATTATTATATGAAAGTGGATTCCTTTAGTTTGTGAATGGAGGATCCCTATGAGGGGTGAATCTACAATAGGTTCAGGGGTTGCAATTGCACCTGGGTCCCAGAGCCTCAGGGGCCCAAAGAGTCCCTTTGGCCTATATGAAAAGACCAGTTGTATTAAAGATTCACAATATTTGGGGTCCATGAGCTTCAAGTTCCAATCGAGTCCTGCACTGACGCTCCATTGTGCCCCGGCTTCCAGACCCGACCCATCAGAGGGGGATTTATGTGCATGAATCTGGAGAAAGCGTTAATGTCTGTGTGAGCGCCGCTCGTCTCCATGTCCCCCTGTGAGTTCTGCCTGCGCTGGCCGGTTCACCAGGCAATCATGTCTATCCTGAAATAATACCTGAGATCCCAGATAAAATAGTTGGCGCGCTGTCAGAGGAAAGGTATTCGCTGGTCAGAGAGAAGAATGAATACGTCAAACAGCAATTCACATGAGCCCCGTGCCCCATAACCGCACACGCTAAAACCATATGGATCTCATTCCTCAGACACACACGGCTACTGTTTTCCTTTGGATTTTCCACACGCCGGTATTCGGCTGTGTCTGGCCCGTAGACTGATGTTTCAGGAAAGGATTTCTAAATTAATGGCAGGAATGTGCCACTAAACAATGCAAGGTCTACAAACAATTCGTTCCGAGTCTTCGGGGTTCCTCCGCACCCAGGGACCCCTCAAATGGCCCCTTTGAAATGGAAATGTATTGAGTCTTCTTAGCCCGGGTCCCGGTGAGCGCTGAGGGCATCCTCTGTCTGAGCCCAGGGAAGGATTTTCACAGAGAGCCCATTGTGCGGGGGACGCACAGAGAACCTGTTTATAGAACTGCTTCACTTTGGGTGAAACCGGGGGTCTGAACGGAGCGAGGGAGGGGAGGTAAATATTTGGTTTGGTTTTCGAAAGTATGTGTCACAAAAAGATAATTTTCAGAATCTCTCCTGCCTGTCTGTGCTGAACACTGCGATGCATTCACTAGAAGATCTCCAGAGAGATATCATCGTATATACATATATACCGTACACTCGTGAATAGGGTAATTTCACGTCAAGATTCTATATGTTTTTGGTGTGACATAATTACATGATTCTCTATGTCCCGTTATAGATCACCACATTTTCAGATGGATTATAATCTCCCCTATCCCTGTAGAGGATCACAATCTTACATACTATGGAAGTTTCTGGGGGCCTATAGTTTAGGAAGAGCCCATAGGCTCTTACAGATGTCAGCCGAATTCCTCCAGGAACTGTCACGCTGGGGGAGGGGAGGATCTCGAGGAGGATACGCCAGGGGAAACAATACAATAAATGGCCCTGGCGCTAGGTAGAGGACAGCGGGGTCACCTTCTAATACTCACCTGATTACTGCACTCCCTAACATCCCTAGATAGGTTCCTTCCTCCGTGTATCCTCACATGCCTAGACCCTTGCTGGCCATGAACTCACCCTGACTAGTGCAAAGGCCAGCGAGATAATAGTCTTGCCACTACAATAAAACACGAGAAAGGTAAGACAAACGGGGGAAAGACACAGCAAATAGTGCTCCACAGCTACTCAAGCAGGAAGCTTCTCAGCTGCAACCTTAACAACACCTCAGCTGCTCCATAGCCAGGCTCCCACAAAGTGGTCAGTTATAGAATGAGCTATAGCCGGCATAGGAGAGAGTGAGGAGGGAGTTTATATAGCGGAAGGGCTGAGAATAACAGCTACAAATTTTAGCAGGATAGAAAAGAGATTTTAGCCCCCTTCAGCACTAAATAGAATTACATACACTCCTATTCAGGATGTAACACCTGCCTGGACCCACAGACTCAGACTGGCTATCACCGAGAGGCTAGAGGAAATCCGCTCACAAAGCAGGACACCAAAAACCCTGAAACCCTTTCACCCCTATACAGGGATTTGGAATTACTGCAGGGCCGCGGAGGTCGCTGCCTGTGGAAGGCTGCAGTCCAGATGACAGTAGTAGTCATGGTAAAACCAGGAGATGCAGAACAGGGACAAAATCGGCAGACAAGGACGTAGTCAGGAAACCAGGCAGAGGTCAAATCCATATCTGGTAGCGAGGTACAAAAACGGCAGACAAGAGGGTAGTCAGGAAACAGACAGAGGTCAGTACACAGGGATCACTGTTCAGAACAGAGCAGGAACCAGACAGCAGGAATACAGAACTATCTCTGGCAGGGGTTAGCAGACAGGAGGGGGAATTAGAAGGGTGTGGTGTCTTCCCATTGGCTGTAGCTGAATGGTGGTAACTTCAGCTGGAAGACACACGCCACCTACAGTCAGCCAGTGGTACTGCAGGTCCCAGGGAAACCCAGCTTAGTGGATGAGCGGAGCCTGCGCCCACCAGAGCCACTGACATCGACTCTTCTCCCATCACCAGCACTGTCCATTGTGGGAACACTGCATCGCCTGATCAAATCAGAAGTCACTGGAGCGGACTCTGGTGGGGACGGGACACATGATAAGTGATGAGCGGATTCTAAAATGGATCTGCGAGCAACCAAATGCAGAGACTTTCTGATCCCCGATCCCCCCGAGGTCTCAGCAGGTCACAACACACTCGTGACATGAACAGCCTTAAGGCCGCTTTACACGCTACGAAATGCGATGTCGTTGGGGTCACGGAATTTGTGACGCACATCCGGCCGCGTTAGCGATGTCGTTGCGTGTGACACCTATGAGCGATTTTGAATCGTCGCAAAAACATTCAAACTCGCTAATCGCTGACATGCCCCCCTATTCCCAGTTATCGTTGCTACTGAAGGTACAATGTAGTTCGTCGTTCCTGCGGCAGCACAGATCGCTATGTGTGACACCCAAGGAACGAGGAACCTCACCTTACCTGCGTCCCGCCCGCAATGAGGAAGGAAGGAAGTGGGCAGGATGTTCATCCCGCTCATCTCCGCCCCTCCACTTTGATTGGGCGGCCGCTTAGTGACGTCGCTGTGACGCCGAACGAACCGCCCCATTAGAAAGGAGGCGGTTCACCGGTCACAGCGACGTCGCTAGGCAGGTAAGTACGTGTGACAGGTCCGTGCGACTTTGTGCGCCACGGACAGCAATTTGCCCGTGACGCACAACCGATGGGGGCGGGTACGCACGCTAGTGATCTCGCTAGCGAGATCGCGGCGTGTAAAGCGGCCTTTAGTTATGTCGACCAACTACAATTATCTACTTCAAGAAATATTAAACCTACGCCAACTGAAGCCAACCTATTGTCCTACTACAGACAGGGCAGCGGGGGGAGGCTCCTGCTGCAGCTAGTGCTTTACAGCTACATACAGAATGGTAAGGAGGAAAAGGAGTGCCATGGCTGATCTCATGAAACACATTGGAAAAATCTTTTATATACTTCATTTCAAAATGCGTGATTCTTCACCTCCCCAGCATCTGCTGCCGTGAGACAGTTCCTCGGCCCTCACACAAATGAGATCCTCAGTGAATCCTGCCAGAATTGTGCGGCTCCGCTTACTTTGATCTAAGATGCAGCACTTGTTAATATTAATGCGATAAATATGAGAATAACACTCGCATTAGTCAAAGCTATGAAATCTTTCTCTTCCAAATCACATCTGTAGCAGCTAATAGTAAATACATTGCTGAGACAATCTGCAGCCATTAGAAGCTTTATCTTATCTGAATGATCCTAAAAACCACCGTATGAACCTCTGTCCAATCCTAGTGTCCGTAACTAGAGCAGAGGGGTATCATGGGTCCCCCGTATGCAGAAGCCCTGCAAAGTATCATCGTGAATGATAAAATTAATAATCATAGTACAATTTAGCAGAAAAACAGCCCTATCCTTACAGCTAAACCCCCTATACTACCCGTCCTCACCCAAATACTAACAGCTTAGTTTCCTTGGCCTTATGACCCATCAAAAAGACAGATTTGAGCAGTGGGGGGAGGCTCCTGCTGCAGATAGTTGTCTTTCAGTCGCACAAATGGGGACAGTGAGGAGGATAAGTGGTAAGATGGCTGATCTCCTGAAACACATAGGGAACATTTCTTTATATTTCAACATGCTTCATCCTTCTTCTCGGTGATATCTGCGGTTGTGGGACAGTCTGTAGGCCTTCATACAAATTAGATGCTTCAGTCTCTGCTATATGAGGAGTATTGTCAGTCATATACCTTTGATGAAAGGCTCTGAAATGTGAAACAAATTCCCATGGTGGATATGTTTTCCGGATGCCTCTGCATAGAACAGCACAGGAGGCCAAGCGTTCATATATAGGAGCACAATGTATAGTGACCGATATGTTCTTGACAGAATATACCATTGTGTCCTGTGTCAGATGAATGAAGTCGTAGTGATATGTTCGGCGTATACTGGGAGCTTTTTCTGGTGTATATGTGTGGATGCTCGGCCCATTGTGAACACGGCCTTACTTAGTCACAACTCGTACAGTGAAACCTCCAGCCGGACGATGTGTGTACACGGCCATAGAGAGGAGTCTGATGGAGTAATTACATTAAGATATAATAGGACAATGCTGTACTTGTTGTTCAGCTCATGATCAATATCCTCAGAGTAGTATTGTTTATCCTTATCTGATTCTATTCTTCAGGTCTAGGTTTATCCTCTTACCAGATCCGATATCTCAAACTTGTTTTATATTTCTATATAGAACCCAGCAACTGCAGAACACCTGCTCTGTACGCTGAGCCCATTCTGTCCTCTGTCCTTTACCCCGAATCTGTCCCATCCTCTGATCTGTACGCTGAGCCCATTCTGTCCTCTGTCCTTTACCCCGAATCTGTCCCATCCCCTGCTCTGTACACTGAACCCATTCTGTCCTCTGTCCTTTACCCCGAATCTGTCCCATCCCCTGCTCTGTACACTGAGCCCATTCTGTCCTTTGTCCTTTACCCCGAACCTGTCCCATCCTCTGCTCTGTACACTGAGGCCATTCTGTACTCTGTCCTTTACTCCGAACCTGGCCCATCTTCTGCTCTGTACCCTGAGCCCATCCTGTCCTCTAACCCAAACCTGTCTTATCTTCTGCTCTGTACCCTGAGTCCATTCTGTCCTTTACCCCGAACCTGTCCCATCCTCTGCTCTGTACACTGAGCCCATTCTGTCCTCTGTCCTTTACTCCGAACCTGGCCCATCTTCTGCTCTGTACCCTGATCCCATCCTGTCCTCTAACCCAAACCTGTCTTATCTTCTGCTCTGTACCCTGAGTCCATTCTGTCCTTTACCCCGAACCTGTCCCATTCTCTGCTCTGTACACTGAGCCCATTCTGTCCTCTGTCCTTTACTCCGAACCTGGCCCATCTTCTGCTCTGTACCCTGAGCCCATCCTGTCCTCTAACCCAAACCTGTCTTATCTTCTGCTCTGTACCCTGAGTCCATTCTGTCCTTTACCCCGAACCTGTCCCATCCTCTGCTCTGTACCCTGAGCCCATCCTGTCCGCTTTTCCTTACCCTGAGCCCATCCTGCTCTCTTTTTCCTTACCCTGAGCCCATCCTGTCCTCTTTTCCTTACCCTGAGCCCATCCTGTCCTCTTTACCTTACCTTCAGCCCACACTGTCCTCTTTACCTTACCCTGAGCCCACCCTGTCCTCTTTACCATACCCTGAACCCATCCTGTCCTCTTTACCTTACCCTGAACCCATCCTGTCCTCTTTTCCTTACCCTGATCCCATACTGTCCACTTTTCCTTGCCCTAAGCCCATCCTGTCCTCTTTTCCTTACACTGATCCCATACTGTCCGCTTTTACCCTGAGCCCATACTGTCCACTTTTCCTTACCCTGAACCCATCCTGTCCTCTTTTCCTTACCCTGATCCAATACTGTCCACTTTTCCTTGCCCTAAGCCCATCCTGTCCTCTTTTCCTT
The DNA here is from genome assembly GCF_048569485.1 of Anomaloglossus baeobatrachus. NCBI lineage: Eukaryota > Metazoa > Chordata > Amphibia > Anura > Aromobatidae > Anomaloglossus > Anomaloglossus baeobatrachus. Next base: position 20,213,723 of record NC_134361.1, read on the forward strand.
ACACTGATCCCATACTGTCCGCTTTTACCCTGAGCCCATACTGTCCACTTTTCCTTACCCTGAGCCCATCCTGTCCTCTTTTCCTTACCCTGATCTCATACTGTGCACTTTTCCTTACCCTGAGCCCATCCTGTCCTCTTTTCCTTACACTGATCCCATACTATCCGCTTTTACCCTGAGCCCATCCTGTCCTCTTTTCCTTACCCTGATCCCATACTGTCCGCTATTACCCTAAGCCCATCCTGTCCGCTTTTCCTTACCCTGAGCCCATCCTGCCCTCTTTTTCCTTACCCTGAGCGGATCCTGTCCGCTTTTCCTTACCCTGAGCCCATCCTGTCCACTTTTCCTTATCCTGAGCCCATCCTGTCCACTTTTCCTTACCATGAGCCCATCCTGCCCTCTTTTTCCTTACCCTGAGCCCATCCTGTCCTCTTTTCCTTACCCTGAGCCCTTCCTGTCCTCTTTTCCTTACCCTGAGCCCTTCCTGTCCTCTTTTCCTTACCCTGAGTCCATCCTGTCCTCTTTTCTGTACCCTGAGCCCATCCTGTCCTCTTTTATTTTCCCTGAGCCCATCCTGTCCTCTATTTTGTCTCTCCTGTACTCCAGGACGCGGCTTATCTCCTATAGTAATCCTGCATTATTCTCCACCGTGTACCTGTCTTACTTTCCATCCTAAGTTTCTCTCAGCTTCTGCCCTAGACCTGACTTGATTCTGCACTATAAGTCCCATCTTCATAGACTAGAACTGATCTTATTCACTACAGAAATCCTATACAATTCTCCATTGAAATATCATCCTGTTCTTTATCTTTGTTTTAGCTGCTGTCAGGAAATTCAGCTGATTCCCGCTGGTCGGTTCATTCCTTTCCTAAGTCTGGCTTAGCTCGGTTATCCTCTGTAATAATCTTGCATTAGTCTCATCTTAAACCCATTCTCATTTTATCCCTTTCTAGAGTAAATCAGCTTTATTTTGTACCCTGAACTTGTTCAGTTCTTCCTAAAGTTTCTAGAACTTCTGGAGCTCTCTGCAGGGATGCTGGCATACTCACCGCTGCCGCAGCCGACTTGCACCCTCCGCCTCCCCACAGCCGACCACCTGCTGCCTCCTGCTCCAGGGCCCTGCGCACGCCACATAGATCTCCTGGGAATATTCTTAGGGCGCATGTTACTTCCCTGCTCTTAAAGGCCCAGCACACAGTTACCCGGAAGTGCCTCTCAGCCTATTGTTGAAAGTCCCATGGTATTTAAGGCACCCTCCACCTTGGGGAGTTGCCTGAGCAATGTGGTCAGTTAGTTACTGTCTAGCTAGCTAGTTGTCAGGTCCCATGTCTCCTGTCCCAGTTACTTATACCTGTGTCCGACTATCCCTTTCCTGTTTGTACCTGCCATACCTATCAGTGCCAGAGACTGTACCTGTCTATACCTGAGCCCGTCCCTGTCCTGACGGTCATCTGCCACAGTCCCGAACACTGGCATGGGAGTGGCACCTGACGTCTACCGGCGGCCAAGCCAACTGTTACCATCTGAGGTCAGGGTAAGCCGGGTCCCCCCTGTGGTCCAGTGGGTCCACTCTCGATCGCCCTCTCGGTGAGCGTAACAAGCTGATTCTCCTCTCCTTTACCCTAACTCCTGTCTTCTGTCCCAAATTTATCCTATTCTCTCTTCTAGAACACAACTGGTCCTCTACAGTAAAGGGCGCTTTACACGCAGCGACATCGCTAGCGATGTCGCTCGTGAAAGCACCCGCCCCGAAGTTTGTGCGTCATGGGCAAATCGCTGCCCGTGGCGCACAATACCGCTAGGACGCGTAACACGTACTTACCTGCCTAGCGACGTCGCTGTGGGCGGCGAACAACCTCTTTTTAGGGGGAGGTTCGTGCGCCGTCACACAGCGGCCCGCCAATAGAAGCGGAGGGGCGGAGACCAGCTGCATTAACGACACGCCCACCTTGTTGCTGGCAGGACGCAGGTGCGTTGCTGTTCGTCGTTCTCGGGGTGTCACACGTAGCGATGTGTGCTGCCTCGGGAACGACCAACAACCTGCGTCCAGCACCAGCAACGATATTTGGGAAATGAACGACGTGTCAACGATCAAGCGAGTATTTCTGATCGTTAACACTCGCTCATAGGTGTCACACGCAACGACGTCGCTAACGAGGCCGGATGTGCGTCAAGAATTCCGTGACCCCCGACGACATATCGTTAGCGATATCGTTGCGTGTAAAGCCCCCTTAATATCCGTGACCGGCTCTATCGGGCTCTATACGGGTTTCTGTGTAACTTCTGTTTTTCAGTAACCCAGGTATAGACTCCGCAGAGAGCCCTGGACGTGTGTGACCCAAGCCCAATCCTGTTACCTTCTCTTTCTACATCTGAGTCACTCGCTCTTCCATAAATCCAGATTTACCCCGGTGTAAAATCAATTATGTTCCGGATCCTAAAACTGCAGCTTCTGGGTTTTTTGCCTTATACTTTAAAAAGCAGAAATCTAGATGTTTTGTTTTGCAATTTTCTAATGGAATTGTGGAAACAGTAGCAAGCCAGTAGATGAGGACATAATCCACCCCAACCCGAAGAATTTGGCAGGCGCCCCTGAGCAGAACCATCCATCCTGGCAAAACGAGCCGCAGAATAGACGGAGGTGAGGAAACTTCATACATAGTTTGTGGCTATAACATATTTCTGCGCTTTTACCACATCTTGGTACTTGTATTAAGGCGTCATTCAGACATCAGTTTTTCTCACCTACAAGAAAAACTGACCGATTAGTGATCAGATTGTGGTGCAAGCGTCATCAGTTTTTACTTTATGTAGAAAAAAAACGTTTCTCCACCTTCTCCTTTCTGTTAGTCCATGAACGTTGGATCACGCTCCGATATGATTCGATTTTTTCACGGAGCCATAAATGTGCCAATTTTGATGCAACACTCGGATCAATATAGGACATCTGCATGGACCTTGAAAAATCACAGACTTGTGAATGGTCCCATAGACTGTCACAGGCACGAGTGAGAAACCTGGATAGGACAAATACACGAAAAATGGGAGTCAGAATGAGGCCCCACAGTGAGATTTAGTGGTTCCAATGATTGGCTTTGAATCCGAGCAATGCTCAGTGGTAGCTACGTCCTCGCGGGAGGTTTCTGCTGTGGAATTTCCTAAGTTATTAGAAAATCAGCACCAAAATCAGCACCGAATTGTATAAATGTTGCTCCCGTTTTCAGCCCCAAATTCCAATCTCAGTATTACCCTACTGATAGTAATGCAGCTTTGAACCGTCCTGTGCCTTTAATTCCTGCTATTTTCTTAGCGCAGAATGTCTCCGCACAGAACGTCTATTGCTTCTCACTCCTGGGACCGTTCCATCTGTTTAAGGTTTTCTCTGAGTGTATAAAGTGATTTTCCAGAAGTGGAGATTTGTGCAGCCAGTGAGGGGCTGACGGACGGGTGTATATACTATGTGCTGTGTATGTATTAGAGGAGTGATCGAAGCTGCCACCTCCTCAGTGTCTCCGTGTCTCATCCTGTGGATCTGACGTGCGGAGATCTGTGTCAGTCCACACGCAGGTTCTATGGAGGCTGAGGTCTCCAGCGCTGTCCCGATCATTCACTATTCAAAACCTGGAAAGACACCTGTTATTGACCTCAATAATAATAAGCTGCTTCATTGTAAAAATATCACTAAGAAGATCTATGTTCTCTGTCTCTCATTGTATGGCCGAGCATCAAAGGATGGAAAGTCACAACATGGCTGAAATACAAAAGCAGAGCAAAAATATATTGTAAAAGTCTGTAGGTATCTGGACGGGAGATCTCCATCACTGATCATACAGGACGTGATGATGACGGAACCACAAAGCAACCGGCACATAACGGATACAACTCTGCCCAAATGTGATAAACTAGAGGAAATGTTCGGCCTGACCAGCAGATAAAATAGAAATTCTTTATTCAAATATAATACTGCCCCTATGTACAAGAATATAACTACTGTAATACTGCCCCTATGTACAAGAATATAACTACTATAATACTGCCCCTATGTACAAGAATATAACTACTATAATACTGCCCCTATGTACAAGAATATAACTACTATAATACTGCCCCTATGTACAAGAATATAACTACTATAATACTGCCCCTATATACAAGAATATAACTACTATAATACTACCTCCTATATACAAGAATATAACTACTATAATACTACCTCCTATATACAAGAATGTAACTACTATAATACTGTCCCCTATGTACAAGAATATAACTACTATAATACTGCCCCTATGTACAAGAATATAACTACTATAATACTACCTCCTATATACAAGAATGTAACTACTATAATACTGCCTCTATGTACAAGAATATAACTACTATAATACTGTCCCCTATGTACAAGAATATAACTACTATAATACTGTGCCCTATGTACAAGAATATAACTACTATAATACTGCCCCTATGTACAAGAATGTAACGACTATAATACTGCTCCTATGTACAGGAATATAACTACTATAATACTGCCCTCTATGTATAAGAATATAACTACTATAATACTGCCCTCTATGTATAAGAATATAACTACTATAATACTGCTCTCTATGTGTAAGAATATAACTACTATAATACTGCCCCCTATGTACAAGAATGTAACGACTATAATACTGCCCCCTATGTACAGGAATATAACTACTATAATACTGCTCCTATGTACAAGAATATTACTACTATAATACTGCCACTATGTACAAGAATATAACTGCTATAAAACTGCTCCCTATGTACAAGAATATAGCTACTATAATACTGCCCCCTATGTACAAGAATATAACTACTATAATACTGTCCCCTATGTACAAAAATATAACTACTATAATACTGTCCCCTATGTACAAGAATATAACTACTATAATACTGTCCCCTATGTACAAGAATATAACTACTATAATACTGTGCCCTATGTACAAGAATATAACTACTATAATACTGCCCCTATGTACAAGAATGTAACTACTATAATACTGCCCCTATGTACAAGACTATAACTACTATAATACCGCTTCTATGTACAAGAATATAACTGCTATAATACTGCCCCCTATGTACAAGAATATACTATAATACTGCTCCTTGTGTACAAGAATATAACTACTATAATACTGCCCTCTATGTGCTAGAATACGGTACAACCAGTAAACCCTCCTCTCTCTGTATACAGTATGTGACTGTCCCTCGTCCCCTGCCAGCGCTCAGTCTTGGTTCTGCTCCCTCTCCGCTTCCTCATTACTACCGTCTTACTGTGCCCAGCACATCCTAGAATAATATTTCTCCCCTCCTTGTTCCAAATGAAAACCAAATGCCAGCGGAGACTTTCTTCCCCCAGATTCCCGTCTCTCACACAGAACCAGACAGGACTGTGCTTTCCAATGAGCACACAATGTCCCACAGACACGAAATTCCCCAAATATACACAGCAGGTGATAAAGAGGGGGATTATAATTGTATCCATCTACAGAGCTCAGACATTAATTGTCTATGGAGCTATATATACAAGGAACGTCCCCTATTCTCTAATAAGAAATGTCTCTTCTGAGTTGGACCCTGTTCACATTTGCATTATTAATCTGAATAGATGTGGGGTCAGTGAGCTTCTCCCCTCATATTATCAGAATTTACCTAAAGAGTAACTAAACCTTCATTATTTTCCAATACTTTTGTTTAGCATGGAAAGTTATGAAGTTTTGAAAATCACTTTATTAGGAAATTTGCATGCAATTTTTTTACAGGTATGAATATAAGTGGCCTTCTAACCCCTGCATTTTTCCAGTCTGCTTTGCTGCCTTCAGCTGCACTCATGTGGAGTACTGATGATGGCAGTGAGAGGTCAGCTGCACTCATGTGGAGTACTGATGATGGCAGTGAGGGGTCAGCTGCACTCATATGGAGTACTGATGATGGCAGTGAGAGGTCAGCTGCACTAATGTGGAGTACTGATGATAGCAGTGAGAGGTCAGCTGCACTAATGTGGAGTACTGATGATGGCAGTGAGAGGTCAGCTGCACTCATGTGGAGTACTGATGATGGCAGTGAGAGGTCAGCTGCACTAATGTGGAGTACTGATGATGGCAGTGAGAGGTCAGCTGCACTCATGTGGAGTACTGATGATGGCAGTGAGGGGTCAGCTGCACTCATATGGAGTACTGATGATGGCAGTGAGAGGTCAGCTGCACTAATGTGGAGTACTGATGATAGCAGTGAGAGGTCAGCTGCACTAATGTGGAGTACTGATGATAGCAGTGAGGGGTCAGCTGCACTAATATGGAGTACTGATGATGGCAGTGAGAGGTCAGCTGCACTAATGTGGAGTACTGATGATGGCAGTGAGAGGTCATCTGCACTCATGTGGAGTACTGATGATGGCAGTGAGGGGTCAGCTGCACTCATGTGGAGTACTGATGATGGCAGTGAGGGTAAGCTGCACTCATGTGGCATACTGATGACGGTAGTGAGGGGTCAGCTGCACTCATATGGCGTACTGATGATGGCAGTGAAGATATCTGCACTCATGTGGAGTACTGATGATGGCAGTGAGAGAGTCAGCTGCACTCATGTGGAGTACTGATGATGGCAATAAAGGGTCAGCTGCACTCATGTGGAGTACTGATGATAGCAGTGAGGGTAAGCTGCACTCATGTGGAGTACTGATGATGGCAGTGAGGGTAAGCTGCACTCATGTGGAGTACTGATGATGGCAGTGATGGGTCAGCTCATCTCTTTTCTCCTCTGAGTGTTCTGCTCATTAGAACAATCAATGCAGAAGTTTATCCCCAGAGTTAGTGATTCAGGTGCTAAGCAGATGCATCACTGCCATCAACTGTACTCCAAAATGAGTATGTTCTGATATCAATGCACCTGAATGCAGGGAAATAGACTGGAGAGGTATAGCGGTTTGGAATCCACCTGCATGTAATTTTTGGTTTAAAGTGATTTGCAAAGTTACATAACTTTCCTCGCAGAACAAAAATTATAAAACAAATCTAAGTTTAGTGACTTCTTGCAGTGTAATACGAGGTATATTGTATGTGTCCAGTCTGATACAGTTTATACAGTACGCGCCCCTCTGCCTTCTGACCTATTATCATTAGTGCTGTGCACCATAAGTCTGCTGTACACCGAGGATACAGTTCATAGTGATGGTAAATGAAGCCGTCAGTATGGAGTGTGTGTGTGGGCCTCCAGCTTTATGAATAGGGATGGGAAGTGCCCCCTGACCCCCGGCAGCCGCTCAGCCCCCAATGTGTATTTATCTGCTGGGGGCTTCTCTGGAGGACGTGTAGAGAAGAGTAATGGAGGGCCCGGTCTGCACTGGAAGCTCTTGAACGCTCAGTGAATCTTTTTGCTTTGTTATCCCTTTTTTCCCCCAATCATTCCTTTATGGCTTCAGCTCATATAATGTGGTGGTTCCATTCTGTGATGTGTAAAAGGTTTTTGGGTCTTCGCTTCACAAGAAGAGACTTTGATATGAACAAATTTGACAAAAAAAATTGTCTTAAGTAAAATTAAGAGAGATGAAGGCATCGGAAGTGCACAATGTATCACCTAATCTGCATCCATCTGACTTATCAGCGACATCTAGATTTACTCTAAACTGAAAAACGGATCACATAGTTACCAAATCTGCAACATAAAGCGAAGCTCGTCCTTCATCAGTCACCGCTCCTATCTATGAAACAGATTTATGAACGTTTTCATCCACTGAGGGTTTGGAGTTGTGAATTTAGTCTGTATTAATGGTGTCCTTAATGCTGACAAATCCAAGCAGATACTTCTCCATCACGGAGGCATCTGATTGGCTCCACATTTAATCTGCAGCCGGACAATAACCCCCAACATCCAGGCAATGTCATTAAGAGCGAGGAGTCCTGGAGGTGATGGTCCGGCCCCTGCAGAGTCCTGGGGGTGAGGATCCGGCCCCTGCAGAGTCCTGGGGGTGAGGATCCGGCCCCTGCAGAGTCCCCGAGGTGAGGATCCGGCCCCTGCAGAGTCCTCGAGGTGAGGATCCGGCCCCTGCAGAGTCCTGGGGGTGAGGATCCGGCCCCTGCAGAGTCCTGGGGGTGAGGATCCGGCCCCTGCAGAGTCCTGGGGGTGAGGATCCGGGCCCTGCAGAGTCCTGGGGGTGAGGATCCGGCCCCTGCAGAGTCCTGGGGGTGAGGATCCGGGCCCTGCAGAGTCCTCGGGGTGAGGATCCGGCCCCTGCAGAGTCCTCGAGGTGAGGATCCGGCCCCTGCAGAGTCCTCGAGGTGAGGATCCGGCCCCTGCAGAGTCCTGGAGGTGAGGATCCGGCCTCCCTGATCTCACATCATCCCGTCTGTCTGGGATCATGAGACAGAAGGATCCGCACAAGACTCATACACAGAAGATCTGGGGTCAGTGCTCCAAGATGTTTGGAAAAATCTCCCTGCTGTTTGCAAGTTTACCGAGAAGAATTGATGAATTGGTGGGATTTAGATTTTCCTTTCGTTCACTCATTTTGCATTTTGTTTATTGTTAAACTATAAACACTTCTATTACTGAAAGTATTCTTACTTTGCAGCATTATTCCCACAGCTGCCTAACACTTTTGCACAGCACTGTATACACACAGTAGAGCACATTGACCTGCGCTCATCCATCAGCATTCCTTGTCCCTCTCCTCCTCTAACTCTTGTCCTCTCGTCCTCTCCCTCTCGTCCTCGTCCTGTCCTCTCGTCCTCTCTTCCTCGTCCCTCTCGTCCTCTCCTCCTCGTCCCTCTCTTCCTCGTCCCTCTCGTCCTCTCCTCCTCGTCCCTCTCATCCTCTCCTCCTCGTCCACTCATCCTCTCCTTCTCCTCCTCGTCCCTGTCGTTCTCTCCCCCCTCCTCTTCGTTCCTCTTGTCCTTTCCTCCTCGTCCCTCTCCCCTCATCCCTCTCCCCCATCCTCCTCGTCCCTATCCTCCTTGTCCCTCTTGTCCTCTCTCTCGTCCCTCTCGTCCCCTCTTCCCTCTCGTCCTCGTCCCTATCCTCCTCGTCCCTCTCGTCTTCTCCTCCTCGTCCCTATCCACCTCGTCCCTCTCGTCCTCTCCTCCTCGTCCTCTCTCCTCCTCGTCCTCTCCCCCTCTCCCTCTGTCTCTTAGTCCCTCTTGGATTGAGATATGTGGAGGGTAATGAGATTTTCCTCCCTGGCTTCTGGTTAGAAGTCCTGCAGACTGGGAAAGAGTCAGGTTACTGAGAGTCTGCCATTCACATCAGCTCCTTTATTTGTCCCCCTCCTGCTCCTCCATCTCTGTGTCTTCATCTCTATCCCTCTGACCTTTCGCTCCAAGTCTTCCCCGACTCTTAAAACTCTGTTTGTACAAAAAAACAGTCAGTTTTCATCCTTAAAGGTAACGAGTCCTGTGTAATATGGGGTGTGATCGGTAGACAGCAGGTTATAGAGCAGATTGATATATAGTGGGAAACAATGTCATATAACTTATATTTTACTGATTTAAATCTCAGCCCTATTCTATGATTGACAGCCTGCGTGCAGCTACACCTGTCAATCACTATGTAGCTCCGCCCACTGGACTACTAAGCTCTGAAAAATTAGAGTTTTAAATGACTACATTTCAAATTTAACAAAGTCTGGTCCCAGAAAATGATTTATCAATCCAATCAGTTTTATAAAGAGAGGACCATAGACGGGACTATATGTTCAATGAAGAATACGCCATTTCAAATTATTGTCCGTGTATAGGATATTGATGTTTCCTTAAAATAGGTGATCAATAGCAGACCAGTAGGGGTCCGATACTCACCCCCCAACATTATCTGTTACTCTCTCTGGTGGCACCCAAATATAAAAGTATGAGGGGAGTGGTTATCAGTCTGACTGTACAGTATATACAGTATACAGCGGACAGATCAGTCTCCTCCGAGTGTACAGTATACAGTGGACAGATCAGTCTCCTCCGAGTGTACAGTATACAGTGGACAGATCAGTCTCCTCTGAGTGTACAGTATACAGGTGACAGATCAGTCTCCTCCGAGTGTACAGTATACAGTGGACAGATCAGTCTCCTCCGAGTGTACAGTATACAGGTAACAGATCAGTCTCCTCCGAGTGTACAGTATACAGGGGACAGATCAGTCTCCTCCGAGTGTACAGTATACAGGGGACAGATCAGTCTCCTCCGAGTGTACAGTATACAGGGGACAGATCGGTCTCCTCCGAGTGTACAGTATACAGGGGACAGATCGGTCTCCTCCGAGTGTACAGTATACAGAGGACAGATCAGTCTCCTCCGAGTGTACAGTATACAGGGGACCGATCGGTCTCCTCCGAGTGTACAGTATACAGAGGACAGATCAGTCTCCTCAGTGTACAGTATACAGGGGACAGATCAGTCTCCTCCGAGTGTACAGTATACAGGGGACCGATCGGTCTCCTCTGAGTGTACAGTATACAGGGGACAGATCAGTCTCCTCCGAGTGTACAGTATACAGGGGACAGATCAGTCTCCTCTGAGTGTACAGTATACAGGTGACAGATCAGTCTCCTCCGAGTGTACAGTATACAGGGGACAGATCAGTCTCCTCTGAGTGTACAGTATACAGGTGACAGATCAGTCTCCTCCGAGTGTACAGTATACAGGTGACAGATCAGTCTCCTCCGAGTGTACAGTATACAGGGGACAGATCAGTCTCCTCCAAGTGTACAGTATACAGGTGACAGATCAGTCTCCTCCGAGTGTACAGTATACAGGGGACAGATCAGTCTCCTCTGTGTACAGTATACAGGGGACAGATCAGTCTCCTCTGTGTACAGTATACAGGGGACAGATCAGTCTCCTGAGTGTACAGTATACAGGGGACAGATCAGTCTCCTCCGAGTGTACAGTATACAGGGGACAGATCAGTCTCCTCTGTGTACAGTATACAGGGGACAGATCAGTCTCCTCTGAGTGTATAGTATACAGGGGACAGATCAGTCTCCTCTGAGTGTACAGTATACAGGTGACAGATCAGTCTCCTCGAAGTGTACAGTATACAGGTGACAGATCAGTCTCCTCGAAGTGTACAGTATACAGGTGACAGATCAGTCTCCTCCGAGTGTACAGTATACAGGGGACAGATCAGTCTCCTCTGTGTACAGTATACAGGGGACAGATCAGTCTCCTCCGAGTGTACAGTATACAGGGGACAGATCAGTCTCCTCTGTGTACAGTATACAGGGGACAGATCAGTCTCCTCTGAGTGTATAGTATACAGGGGACAGATCAGTCTCCTCTGAGTGTACAGTATACAGGTGACAGATCAGTCTCCTCTGAGTGTACAGTATACAGGGGACAGATCAGTCTCCTCTGTGTACAGTATACAGGGGACAGATCAGTCTCCTCTGAGTGTACAGTATACAGAGGACAGATCAGTCTCCTCCAAGTGTACAGTATACAGGGGACAGATCAGTCTCCTCAGTGTACAGTATACAGGGGACAGATCAATCTCCTCTGTGTACAGTATACAGGGGACAGATCAGTCTCCTCTGTGTACAGTATACAGGGGACAGATCAGTCTCCTCTGAGTGTACAGTATACAGGGGACAGATCAGTCTACTCCGAGTGTACAGTATACAGGGGACAGATCAGTCTCCTCCGAGTGTACAGTATACAGTGGACAGATCAGTCTCCTCCAAGTATACAGTATACAGTGGACAGATTAGTCTCCTCCGAGTGTACAGTATACAGGGGACAGATCAGTCTCCTCCAAGAGTACAGTATACAGCAGACAGATCAGTCTCCTCCGAGTGTACAGTATACAGGTAACAGATCAGTCTCCTCCGAGTGTACAGTATACAGTGGACAGATCAGTCTCCTCCGAGTATACAGTATACAGCGGACAGATCAGTCTCCTCCGAGTGTACAGTATACAGGTGACAGATCAGTCTCCTCCGAGTGTACAGTATACAGTTGACAGATCAGTCTCCTCCAAGTGTACAGTATACAGGGGACAGATCAGTCTCCTCAGTGTACAGTATACAGGGGACAGATCAGTCTCCTCTGTGTACAGTATACAGGGGACAGATCAGTCTCCTCTGAGTGTACAGTATAGAGGGGACAGATCAGTCTCCTCCAAGTGTACAGTATACAGGCGACAGATCAGTCTCTTCCGAGTGTACAGTATACAGGGGACAGATCAGTCTCCTCAGTGTACAGTATACAGGGGACAGATCAGTCTCCTCTGTGTACAGTATAGAGGGGACAGATCAGTCTCCTCTGTGTACAGTATACAGGGGACAGATCAGTCTCCTCTGTGTACAGTATACAGGGGACAGATCAGTCTCCTCCGAGTGTACCGTATACAGGGGACAGATCAGTCTCCTCCGAGTGTACAGTATACAGGGGACAGATCAGTCTCCTCTGTGTACAGTATACAGGGGACAGATCAGTCTCCTCTGTGTACAGTATACAGGGGACAGATCAGTATCCTCTGAGTGTACAGTATACAGGGGACAGATCAGTCTCCTCCGAGTGTACAATATACAGGGGACAGATCAGTCTCCTCAGTGTACAGTATACAGGGGACAGATCAGTCTACTCCGAGTGTACAGTATAGAGGGGACAGATCAGTATCCTCTGAGTGTACAGTATACAGGGGACAGATCAGTCTCCTCCGAGTGTACAATATACAGGGGACAGATCAGTCTCCTCAGTGTACAGTATACAGGTGACAGATCAGTCTCCTCCGAGTGTACAGTATACAGGGGACAGATCAGTCTCCTCCGAGTGTACAGTATACAGTGGACAGATCAGTTTCCTCCGAGTATACAGTATACAGTGGACAGATCAGTCTCCTCCGAGTGTACAGTATTCAGGCGACAGATCAGTCTCTTCCGAGTGTACAGTATACAGTGGACAGATCAGTCTCCTCCGAGTGTACAGTATAGAGGGGACAGATCAGTCTCCTCCAAGAGTACAGTATACAGGGGACAGATCAGTCTCCTCTGTGTACAGTATACAGGGGACAGATCAGTCTCCTCAGTGTACAGTATACAGGGGACAGATCAGTCTCCTCCGAGTGTACAGTATACAGGTGACAGATCAGTCTCCTCCGAGTGTACAGTATACAGGGGACAGATCAGTCTCCTCCGAGTGTACAGTATACAGGGGACAGATCAGTCTCCTCCGAGTGTACAGTATACAGGGGACAGATCAGTCTCCTCCTAGTGTACAGTATACAGGCGACAGATCAGTCTCCTCAGTGTACAGTATACAGGGGACAGATCAGTCTCCTCCGAGTGTACAGTATAGAGAGGACAGATCAGTCTCCTCTGAGTGTACAGTATACAGGGGACAGATCAGTCTCTGAGTGTACAGTATACAGGGGACAGATCAGTCTCCTCCGAGTGTACAATATACAGTGGACAGATCAGTCTCCTCCGAGTGTACAGTATACAGGGGACCGATCGGTTTCCTCCGAGTATACAGTATACAGTGGACAGATCAGTCTCCTCCGAGTGTACAGTATACAGGGGACCGATCGGTCTCCTCCGAGTGTACAGTATACAGGGGACAGATCGGTCTCCTCCGAGTGTACAGTATACAGGGGACAGATCAGTCTCCTCCGAGTGTACAGTACACAGGGGACAGATCAGTCTCCTCCAAGTGTACAGTATACAGGGGACAGATCAGTCTCCTATGTGTACAGTATACAGGGGACAGATCAGTCTCCTCTGAGTGTATAGTATACAGGGGACAGATCAGTCTCCTCCGAGTGTACAGTATACAGGTGACAGATCAGTCTCCTCCGAGTGTACAGTATACAGGGGACAGATCAGTCTCCTCCAAGTGTACAGTATACAGGGGACAGATCAGTCTCCTCTGTGTACAGTATACAGGGGACAGATCAGTCTCCTCAGTGTACAGTATACAGGGGACAGATCAGTCTCCTCCGAGTGTACAGTATACAGGGGACAGATCAGTCTCCTCTGTGTACAGTATACAGGGGACAGATCAGTCTCCTCTGTGTACAGTATACAGGGGACAGATCAGTCTCCTCTGTGTACAGTATACAGGGGACAGATCAGTCTCCTCTGTGTACAGTATACAGGGGACAGATCAGTCTCCTCTGTGTACAGTATACAGGGGACAGATCAGTCTCCTCTGAGTGTACAGTATACAGGGGACAGATCAGTCTCCTCCGAGTGTACAGTATACAGGGGACAGATCAGTCTCCTCCGAGTGTACAGTATACAGGGGACAGATCAGTCTCCTCCGAGTGTACAGTATACAGGGGACAGATCAGTCTCCTCTGTGTACAGTATACAGGGGACAGATCAGTCTCCTCTGTGTACAGTATACAGGGGACAGATCAGTCTCCTCTGTGTACAGTATACAGGGGACAGATCAGTCTCCTCTGTGTACAGTATACAGGGGACAGATCAGTCTCCTCTGTGTACAGTATACAGGGGACAGATCAGTCTCCTCTGAGTGTACAGTATACAGGGGACAGATCAGTCTCCTCCGAGTGTACAGTATACAGGGGACAGATCAGTCTCCTCCGAGTGTACAGTATACAGTGGACAGATCAGTCTCCTCCGAGTGTACAGTATACAGGGGACAGATCAGTCTCCTCCTAGTGTACAGTATACAGTGGACAGATCAGTCTCCTCCGAGTGTACAGTATTCAGGGGACAGATCAGTCTCCTCCGAGTGTACAGTATACAGGTGACAGATCAGTCTCCTCCGAGTGTACAGTATACAGGGGACAGATCAGTCTCCTCCGAGTGTACAGTATACAGTGGACAGATCAGTCTCCTCCGAGTGTACAGTATACAGTGGACAGATCAGTCTCCTCCGAGTATACAGTATACAGTGGACAGATCAGTCTCCTCTGAGTGTACAGTATACAGTGGACAGATCAGTCTCCTCCGAGTGTACAGTATACAGGGGACAGATCAGTCTCCTCCAAGTGTACAGTATACAGGGGACAGATCAGTCTCCTCAGTGTACAGTATACAGGGGACAGATCAGTCTCCTCTGTGTACAGTATACAGGGGACAGATCAGTCTCCTCTGTGTACAGTATACAGGGGACAGATCAGTCTCCTCCGAGTGTACAGTATACAGGCGACAGATCAGTCTCCTCCGAGTGTACAGTATACAGGGGACAGATCAGTCTCCTCCGAGTGTACAGTATACAGGCGACAGATCAGTCTCCTCCGAGTGTACAGTATACAGGCGACAGATCAGTCTCCTCCGAGTGTACAGTATACAGGCGACAGATCAGTCTCCTCCGAGTGTACAGTATACAGGCGACAGATCAGTCTCCTCCGAGTGTACAGTATACAGGTGAAAGGGGGTGATTGGGGAGCAGAGATGCCAACAGTCCACAAATTCCTTGACAGTCTATAAAATTAAGGCACTTTTTTCTATTTTTTTTTTCATTTAATATGGTTTTCTAATGTATCCACAAAAAATGTTGGCGGTCCAAAATTTCTTGACAAGTTGTCTATAACAGAATAAAAAAACCTATTTGGTACATTGTATATATATTATACAGTAAGACAGGGGGAGACAGAGTGAATATGGTAGAGTGTATATGGAGGGGTGTATATGGAGAGTGTATATGGCATGGTGTATATGGCAGGGTGTGTATGGCAGGGTGTATATGGCAGAGTGTAGATTGCAGGGTGTATGTGGCGGGGCGTATGTCGCGGGGCGTATGTCGCGGGGCGTATGTGGTGGAGTGTGTATGGAAGGGTGTGTATGGAAGGGTGTGTGTGGCGGGGTGTGTGTGGCGGGGTGTGTGTGGCGGGGTGTGTGTGGCGGGGTGTGTGTGGAGGCGTGTGTGTGGAGGCGTGTGTGTGGAGGGGTGTGTGTGGCGGGGTGTGTGTGGCGGGGTGTGTGTGGCGGGGTGTGTGTGGCGGGGTGTGTGTGGCGGGGTGTGTGTGGCGGGGTGTGTTTGGCGGGGTGTGTGTGGCGGGGTGTGTGTGGCGGGGTGTGTGTGGCGGGGTGTGTGTGGCAGGGTGTGTGTGCCGGGGTGTGTATGGCGGGGTGTGTATGGCGGGGTGTGTATGGCGGGGTGTGCATGGCGGGGTGTGTATGGCGGGGTGTATGTGGCGGGGTGTATGTGGCAGGGTGTATGTGGTGGGGTGTATATGACAGGATATATATGGCGGGGTGTATAAGGCAGGGTGTGCGCAGCTTTCTTGAGTATGTGGAGGATGGAGTTACTGAGATTCGGGGGGGTTGTATTTCGGGCTGAATGGATATAGCAGACGCTGTTGGCATTTTCACCGTGAAATATTTACATTCGCCAATTTCCATTCTCTCAGCCGCGCGGCGTCCAGACACCTGTGAGACTGAGCTCTGCAGTTCGGCACACGGCCCTGTATATATACCGGTGATTACTCTCCGCTCCCAGAAAACGTGTCTCCATTTTAGTATATAATGGAGATGCACAGAGTACGAGTCCTGTAGTTTTTCCTCTTTGGTGCTTTTCACCAAAACTGTGCAGCTCGTCTCATGTGCATTGCTATGAAGCGGTGTGGGTGCAACGCTCTGCAGAATCACAGCGGAAACAGGGTTTGCAATTTTAGTGGTAATAATTTATAAACATTTGTCTAAGTCTAATGTTTTCATGCTAAACCCTATAAATATCTAAATGCAATGCTCCACGTATCCTATTGTATTAGCACCACTCCGGCATTTTTTTTTATTGCCCCACTGGAGATTTGCTTTAAATCTAAGTCCCCTGACCTCGGTCTTATTCCTCCTGCCGCTGTCTTCTTCTGTTCTGCTCCAGTTAGTCTCCAGCAATTTGTGACCTGCCTGCAACTCCAGTGTTTCATGGAAAGCACAACTCAGTAAAAGTCTATGAGAGCCTCTGGACTGCAGAGAACCAGGACTGTCAGCTCTGTACTCAGGAGAACCAGGACTGTCAGCTCTGGACTCACGAGAACCAGGACTGTCAGCTCTGGACTCAGGAGAACCAGGACTGTCAGCTCTGGACTCAGGAGAACCAGGACTGTCAGCTCTGGACTCAGGAGAACCAGGACTGTCAGCTCTGGACTCAGGAGAACCAGGACTGTCAGCTCTGGACTCAGGAGAACCAGGACTGTCAGCTCTGGACTCAGGAGAACCACGACTGTCAGCTCTGGACTCAGGAGAACCACGACTGTCAGCTCTGGACTCAGGAGAACCACGACTGCCAGCTCTGGACTCAGGAGAACCACGACTGTCAGCTCTGGACTCAGGAGAACCACGACTGTCAGCTCTGGACTCAGGAGAACCACGACTGTCAGCTCTGGACTCAGGAGAACCACGACTGTCAGCTCTGGACTCAGGAGAACCACGACTGTCAGCTCTGGACTCAGGAGAACCAGGACTGCCAGCTCTGGACTCAGGAGAACCAGGACTGCCAGCTCTGGACTCAGGAGAACCAGGACTGCCAGCTCTGGACTCAGGAGAACCAGGACTGCCAGCTCTGGACTCAGGAGAACCAGGACTGCCAGCTCTGGACTCAGGAGAACCAGGACTGCCAGCTCTGGACTCAGGAGAACCAGGACTGCCAGCTCTGGACTCAGGAGAACCAGGACTGCCAGCTCTGGACTCAGGAGAACCAGGACTGCCAGCTCTGGACTCAGGAGAACCAGGACTGCCAGCTCTGGACTCAGGAGAACCAGGACTGTCAGCTCTGGACTCAGGAGAACCAGGACTGTCAGCTCTGGACTCACGAGAACCAGGACTGTCAGCTCTGGACTCACGAGAACCAGGACTGTCAGCTCTGGACTCACGAGAACCAGGACTGTCAGCTCTGGACTCACGAGAACCAGGACTGTCAGCTCTGGACTCAGGAGAACCACGACTGTCAGCTCTGGACTCAGGAGAACCACGACTGTCAGCTCTGGACTCAGGAGAACCACGACTGTCAGCTCTGGACTCAGGAGAACCACGACTGTCAGCTCTGGACTCAGGAGAACCACGACTGTCAGCTCTGGACTCAGGAGAACCACGACTGTCAGCTCTGGACTCAGGAGAACCACGACTGTCAGCTCTGGACTCAGGAGAACCACGACTGTCAGCTCTGGACTCAGGAGAACCACGACTGTCAGCTCTGGACTCAGGAGAACCACGACTGTCAGCTCTGGACTCAGGAGAACCACGACTGTCAGCTCTGGACTCAGGAGAACCACGACTGTCAGCTCTGGACTCAGGAGAACCACGACTGTCAGCTCTGGACTCAGGAGAACCACGACTGTCAGCTCTGGACTCAGGAGAACCACGACTGTCAGCTCTGGACTCAGGAGAACCAGGACTGTCAGCTCTGGACTCAGGAGAACCAGGACTGTCAGCTCTGGACTCAGGAGAACCAGGACTGTCAGCTCTGAACTCAGGAGAACCAGGACTGTCAGCTCTGGACTCAGGAGAACCAGAACTGTCAGCTCTGGACTCAGGAGAACCAGGACTGTCAGCTCTGGACTCAGGAGAACCAGGACTGTCAGCTCTGGACTCAGGAGAACCAGGACTGTCAGCTCTGGACTCAGGAGAACCAGGACTGTCAGCTCTGGACTCAGGAGAACCAGGACTGTCAGCTCTGGAATCAGGAGAACCACGACTGTCAGCTCTGTACTCAGGAGAACCAGGACTGTCAGCTCTGGACTCAGGAGGACCAGGACTGTCAGCTCTATACTCAGGAGAACCAGGACTGTCAGCTCTGGAATCAGGAGAACCACGACTGTCAGCTCTGTACTCAGGAGAACCAGGACTGTCAGCTCTATACTCAGGAGGACCAGGACTGTCAGCTCTATACTCAGGAGAACCAGGACTGTCAGCTCTATACTCAGGAGGACCAGGACTGTCAGCTCTGGACTCAGGAGGACCAGGACTGTTAGCTATGTACAAAGGATGAAATTTGCTACAAAATCTGCAAAAGAATGAGCACAGATTTTGCCATCACTTGTGAATTATGCGTAATGGACGCTGAGTAGAGTTGGTTGAATCGATTCACATGTCCCAGTCCATTGGCCACGTCGGTAATCTGTGGCTGCTGAGCCTTAGGGGCACTTTGCACACTACGACATCGCAGGTGCGATGTCGGTGGGGTCAAATTGAAAGTGACGCACATCCGGCGTCGCAGGCGATGTCGTAGTGTGCAAAGTGCCCCTTAGTATTGTGCCACGATCCACAGACATTACCTGGTCCATTCTATACTTATAAACATCCCCAATCCCTGATATTCCTTGTTACTCACAATCGTTGATAAATGCCCATTCTGTTAGTAAAAGCTTAGCCCCGATGCTGCCCCTATATATTAACTTCCCCTTTGACCTCTTCTCATAGCTGACCCCGTGGATGTATTAAAGGGCCTCCAATTTCAGACACAACCTGAGGGTGTAAAGCGGATCCCCGGCTTCTGCCCAGCCCGACGTTCAAGCACTGGTGGAGATGTGGCCTACAAGATATCCAAGCAAGCTCAGATCAGCGCCCCCACGCGGCAGCTCTTCCCAGGTAGGTATACGGTCATAAGTGGGGGGTGGGAATCTTGTCTGCAGAGCTAACACTTTGTCATTGTACAGGTAAATTCCCAGAGGACTTTTCAGTCATGGCGCTGGTACGGGCTAAGAGTGGCTTGCAGGCATTCCTCCTGTCTATCTACAATGAGCAAGGAGTCCAGCAGCTCGGGGTGGAGTTGGGACGTTCTCCTGTCTTTCTCTATGAAGATCAAAGTGGAAAACCAGCCCCTGAAGACTACCCGATCTTCAGCGGGGTCAATCTGGCCGATGGAAAGTCAGTAAATATATTTTTGGTACCTTCGCTCCCAACAAATGATGGCTTCTTCCTCCCCCAGTCCTCCTTCTCTCCGCATTTTGCTTCCTTCCTTCTCTTCTCCTCTTGTTCACATCTTTCTTCTCCTTATGCAGGTGGCACCGGATAGCTCTAAGTGTTCAGAAGAAATCCGTCACCTTAATATTGGACTGTAAGAAGAAGATTACGAAGCCACTGCCCCGAGGGAACAAGCCCATCGTGGACACCAAAGGGATCACTGTGTTTGGGACCCGAATTCTGGATGAAGAGTCATTTGAGGTAAGAGGGAAGTGGGAAGATGGGCACGAAACATCTCTAGAAGATCTTCTCATCTTCAGGAGCGCACCACTCCCCCGAGTCCCGGCTTTCTGCCAGCTGGGGAGCGATGCGCTCCGGATTGATTGACAGTTCAGACCAGCGGCTTTGCCTCTGTAACATGGAAGAAGCGTAAAGGTGCTGAAGTTAGTAGGACTTAGAGGCCTAGCCAGCTTCAGAGCAGCCTTACAAGCTCTATTGGAATGAGCATGTACGCACTATAATCCTTGCCTAGGAGACCGACCACCTCTGATAGACTGCAGCAGTGGTCAGTAACCTAGGTAACAAGCATAGAACAATAACATTTAAAATCCCTTCTTGCAAAGTTGTTTGTCTTTTCAAGCCCCTAGGAATTTTACACCATTCATGATGAGGAGACAACCCCTTTAATGACTGTTCTCCTTAATTCCTTATATCACATCCTCAGTTTTTATTGGAGTTTTGCCTAATACTAATACATCTGTAACATTAGGATACATAATCTCTATCTTATCGGTAGGGGTTCAACTGCTGCACCCCCCAGGGTTCCTATGAATGAAGGGGCCAATGCGGTGGTGCCTTTCCACCCGCGCTCGTGCCGGTCAGCAGCCGGCCCCATGCAGTTTCTTTTGATAGGGAGAAATGATTGTGACAGCGATATAGCACAGACTTATGGAGAAAACTGTGACAGAAGGAAAACTCTACCATCCTTTCCAGACGTCTGTCCTCCCATGCTGAGGATTGACCTTGTACTTGACATTTTATCCGCTATTCCTGTGCTTGATGCCGGTGCATGCGGCCTACAGTATCACAAACTCCTTGTCTCCAGCCCCGGCTGGCTGTAAGACGTCCGCTTTCTCAGAAGCTCGGCCAGATGACCCTCAGAGCCTCTACTGTACTTTGCTGTGTCCAGACCTGGCGCCTCTCACCGACTCCACTGGAAATGTCTCATGGGCGGCCAATGTCCTGTCCAACTGGCACAGTACATGCGGAAAAAGCTTCCAGGCTCAGAGACCTGATATTTAGAGGAGCTGAAAGGCACCTAATGGCCTGGAATACACACGCCTGGTGTCACACTCCGAGGCCATAGCTCTGTACACTGTATATGGTGCTTTACCGGGAACTGTATACGATTATATAATGATGAGTGTCAATGCCATCCATGATTAGTACAACTGCGGGGAAGGTGGTAGCATGGAAGTGCAGGACAACGAGGCCGCTAAGTGACAGAAGATGGAAGAGGTCAGGGGGGCTACTCCTGATCTGGTGGACTCAACAAGTTTGCTAAGTTGGCTAAAAACCCCGGTGTCAGTACAGGGTGGAATTGCTGAAGAGATGTGTCCTTTCAAAGCCAGGGAGGGTAATTGGGGTGCAGGGCAGGACAGACAGGGGATGGACGTTGGCGATTCAATGAGGGAATCAGATACCAAAAAAAGAGTAGTCAATTCCAGTGTTTTTAATACATCTACTTTGGCTCGGGCACCACTGCAGAGGGATTTTTGTTTATTTCAGCGCTGAAGTGATTTTTCTAATCTAACCTCCCTGCACGTAATCTTACACTTACCCATCACCGTCTTCACCTTCTATCGGTCTCCAGCAGTTTGTGACCTTCCGGATCGCTCCAGTGTCTGCTAGAGCACACTCGAGGTCACTTTTCAATACAAGTCTATGAGAGCCTCATTCTGGCACTCAAATTTGCACTGAGCTCTTGTGACTATTACCTCTGTCTTCTGGCAGTCAGAAGTTGTGGTCACAAGATGGCGCCATGGGACCGTAGCGGCACCAATAAAAGGTGAAGACACCATAGGGTAAGGGGTACTTCTCACATAGCGAGATCGCTACTGAGTCACGGTTTTTGTGACGCACCAGTGACCTCAATTAGCGATCTCCCTGTGTGTGACACTGAGCAGCGATCTGGCCCCTGCTGTGAGATTGCTGCTCGTTACACACAGTGCTGGTTCATTTTTTTGACGTTGCTCTCTCGCTGTCACACACAGCGATGTGTGCTTCACAGCGGGAGAGCAACGATCTGAATGTGCAGGGAGCAGGAGCCGGCGTCTGGCAGCCTGCGGTAAGCTGTAACCACGGTAAATATCGGGAAGCCCTTTCTTGGTTACCCGATATTTACCTTGGTTACTAGCGTCCGCCGCTCTCATGCTGCCAGAGCCGGCTCCCTGCTCCCTGCACACGTAGCCGGAGTACACATCGGGTAAATAAGCACAGCGGTTTGCTTATTAACCCAATGTGTACTCTGGCTAGGAGTGCAGGGAGCCAGCGCTAAGCGGTGTGCGCTGGTAACAAAGGTAAATATCGGGTAACCAAGCGCTTGGTTACCCGATATTTACCTTAGTTGCCAAGTGCAGCGTCGCTTCCACGCGTCGCTGCTGGATGGTCTCCAGCGACCATGTAGCGACGCACCAGCGATCCTGACCAGGTCATATCGCTGGTGGGATCGCTGGAGCGTCGCTAAAGTGTGACGGTACCCTAAGTATAAGACGAAGTGCAGACAACATAAACAACATAAATTAGAAAAAGTCCCATCTACAAAAGGGGCTTCAGGTCTTTGCTGGGTAACTATAGACCAGTAAGCTCAACATCCATTGTGGGAAAAGTGTTTGATGGGCTTGTAAGGGATTATATAAAGGAGTATATGGCAGAAAATATTACAAGTGATCGCCAGCATAGTTGTACTAAGGACAGACTTCTCACACTAATCTGATACACTTTTTTATGATAAAGTGAATAGAAACTTGGACAGTGGATAGTGTTTTTTTTTAATTTACAAAATCTTTCAACACTGTCTCAGGCCTGAAACACACATCCGTTAAACACGTGCGTGTTTGGTCCATTTTCGGATGTACCGGAGACACGGACAAACATGCACCAATGTTAATCTATCATTGAGGTCACACGTGCGTTATTCCATAAGGTCCGTGTGTCCGTGATCCGTATGTGTTTCCGTTTTGCACGGAAGCATGTCCGTTTTTTGCACGGAACACGCACACACGGACCCAATGAAAGTCAATCGGTATGTACGCACAATAACGTGACACGGATGCATCTCTGTATGCTCCGTGTATGTTTTGTGCTTTTTTGTAGCAATGTCGGTCATTCTTTCTTTTTCTATGTCGGTCAATCTCTCAATTAAAAAAAACGACGTGCGGTCCCCCCACATTTTGATACCAGCCAGGGTAAAGTCACACTGCTGAAGGCTGGTATTCTCAGGATGGGGAGCACCACATTATGGGGAGCCCCCCAGCCTAACAATATCAGCCAGCAGCCGCCCAGAATTGCCGCATCCATTAGATGCGACAGTTCTGGGACTCTACCCGGCTCTTCTCGAATTGCCCCGGTGCATTAGCAATCGGGGTAATAAAGAGTTAATGGCAGCAACCCATAGCTGCCACTACGTCCAAGATTAATCATTGCAGGCGTCTCCCCGAGACACCTTCCATGATTAATCTGTAAGTTACAGTAAATAAACACACACAACCAAAAATCCTTTATTTGAAATTATAAACACTAAAAAAAAACCCTCGTTCACCAATTTATTATGCCTCAAATACCCATCCAGCTCCGGCGTAATCCATGGAGGTCCTGCGTAGCTTCCAGCTCTGCTACATGAAGGTGACAGGAGCTGCACAAGAACACCGCCGCTCCTGTCAGCTCCACGCAGCAACTGAGGTGAGCCGCGCGATCAGCGATGACGTCACTGAGGTTACTCGCGGCCACCGCTGGATCCTCCAACTGTAACAGCAAGTCGCCCGAGTGACAGCGATGAAGTCACAGGTGAGTTGCAGTCACGGGAGGACTGCACCTGGCCGTGTGGAACCTGAGTGACAGCAGCGCTAATCGCGCTACTCACTGCAGTCACTCAGGGGATTAGCGGTTACCGGTGAGTCCATCACGTGTGACCGCTAATCAGTACGTGACAGACAGAGCCGCGGTATGACAATGAAGTCCAAGATTAATCATTGCAGGCGTCTCCCCAAGATACCTTCCATGATTAATCTGTAAGTTACAGCAAATAAACACACACAACGAAAAATCCTTTATTTGAAATAATAAACACTAAAAAAAAAACCTCGTTCACCAATTTATTATGCCTCAAATACCCATCCAGCTCCGGCGTAATCCATGGAGGTCCCACGTCGCTTCCAGCTCTGCTACATGAAGGTGACAGGACCTGCACAAGAACACCGCCGTTCCTGTCAGCTCCACGCAGCAACTGAGGTGAGCTGCGCGATCAGCGATGACGTCTCTGAGGTTACTCGAGGCCACCGCTGGATCCTCCAACTGTAACAGCAAGTCGCCCGAGTGACAGCGATGAAGTCACAGGTGAGTTGCAGTCACGGGAGGACTGCACCTGGCCGTATGGAACCTGAGTGACAGCAGCGTTAATCGCGCTACTCACTGCAGTCACTTGGGTGATTAGCGGTCACCGGTGAGTCCATCACGTGTGACCGCTAATCAGTACGTGACACACAGACAGAGCCGCGGTATGACAATGAAGTCGGGTGAAGTTCACCCGAGTTCATTCTCAGCGCGTGACTCTGTCTGCTGTCAGCGGGTATGTAGCAACGACATTTTACATCACACACGGACATTTCACATGGACAACACACACACGTCAGTTATGTTTCACACGCACACACGGACATTCCACACGCACACACGGCTAGAATACGCAATTCACACAGATGCCACACGCACCATAAAAACGGACACAAAAACGGGACACAGACCCGAAAAACGGACCGTAACACACGTGCGTGTTTTTCCACGGATGTGTGTTTCAGGCCTCAGATAGATACCTAATGGGCCAATTAACAGAGTTGTACCATGATAACCTGCTGATTGGGGTGTGTCCGAGTGCTGGGAACCGCACTGAACACCAAAAAAAAGAATCTCTGAGAGGGGAGAGAGCGAATCTCCTGGACTCCTAGCAGATACTGGAAGACTCCCTAGTGCTTCATTTTTTTTTAGATTTGCCCTCACCTCCCCCTGGTCCTGCTCCTTACTTCAGTCCTGGGCGCTGCTGTTTTGTTGCACACTGCTTTGTCAGGAAATTTCTTGTAGTCCAGACGGAGAATGAAGAAGAGAGCGGAGCATTCCCAGCTCCACTAGAATGTCCTCTCTGACATCTGGATTACATGCTAGTTTAGTCTAGGGTCTGTGCAGTTGGGGGGGGGGGTTGTTTAGTGAAATAAATAAAGCAGTCTGTATATAGGGGATATATATATATATATATATATATGTATAATTTAGTTATATATTTATTAGGGGCCTAAAATCTCTTTTTTATATTGTTTAGACTAGAGTGTCTTCACATGAGCTCGGTACTAGTTTAGGGGGCTGTGTTCATTAATGAAGGGGTCATATGTCCCTCTTCCTATATCACACTTCTAGATCCCCATTATGTCTTTGCTTAAACATTGAAGAGTAGATTTAGTTGCTCCTTGCGCTCTTTTTCACTGACAAGTAGCAAAGATCTAACCTGCTGAACAAAAGAAAAAACAAAACAAAGGGAGGGCCCGATTCATCACAAAGTTTTTAAAGGTTTTTTTCACAGATTTATTTGGTGCAAAATGGTGCTTGCAGGTTCTGAGTTTTGCAAAAAATCCACAATGCTCTTTATTTTTGTCTTTAATATTTATTGTGACTTCTTAGCACACAAAAAAATGACATTTTACACTTAAAATCTGCACCAAAGTTTTAAGCGTACAAAAAAACACTCCAAGAGGGGGCTGCAGCACAGGAGAGACTTCAAAAAAAATGATGAATCTGGCGAAAACATCTGGAAACTCTGAATTCCACCAACAGGGGCGAAAATGACTTTGGAAAAGGCACAAATGGAAAGATAAATAATAATAATAAAAAAAAAAACGGACAAGAAGCAGGTGCCGGAGTGCATTAGAAAACTTCAGAACTGTTCATTATGTTTTCTAAACAAAAGAAAAATATTTACTGTTACAGTTCTATTCATGTTATCAAATTACAGAAATTATTAACCAAAAAAAAAAACAAATTTTATCTCCCTCTGACACTGTAAGTGTGCAGTCACACCTCGCACTTCACAATCTAGGATAATTATTACAGTTCATCACTAGAGGGCGCCCTTCATTTATTTATTTTACTGATTTCTCAAATTATTAATATCATTGTTATTATTTATAGATCACCTTTGATTCCAGGCTGCTGTACGTGAGAAGGGGCCACATACAAAATATGTGCATCAAATATACAGAACAGACTTTAGGCCACTTTACACACAGAGATAAATCTGCGGCAGATCTGTGGTTGCAGTGAAATTGTGGACAATCAGTGCCAGGTTTGTGGCTGTGTACAAATGGAACAATATGTCCATGATTTCACTGCAACCACAGATCTGCCACAGATTTATCTCTGTGTGTAGAGTGGCCTTAAGGCTATGTGCGCATGTTGCGTATTTTCATGCAGTTACACTGTGTATTGCACTGCAGTGTAACTGCATGCGTCCTGCGTCCCCTGCACAATCTTTGAAGATTGTGCATAATCCATGCGCATATTGCGGTTTAGAATGCAGCGATTTGCATGCTGCCAAGACGCTGCGTTCTAAAAAGCAACATCACTTCTTTCGTGTGCTTTGGATGCAGCCCCAGCTCTGTCTATGGGAGGGGCTGCATCCAGAGCGCATGAAATCGGCTTTTCAATACGCAGTGTTTCTGCAGCGATTTGAAGCGCACGTGTGCTGTTCAAATTGCTGCATAAATTGCTGCAGGGACAGAACGCAACGTGGGCACATAGCCTAATAATGACAGACGGGTACTGAGGGGTCCGGCCCTCGTGGGCAGACAGTCTACAGCAGGGGTGGGAAATTAATTTCCAATGAGGCCGCATGAGAAATTGGGATGGTTTTAGAGGGCTGGACTAATATAATTAACTCAGTTCTACCCAATCCTGTATACTATCCCTTCATAAACAATCAGTACGTTAAACAATACAAAGATTCAATGAAAATATGGACCTAATTACATCATTATTTAATGATGAACTTTAATGAACTTGTGATTCTTCACTTGAGAAAATTGTGAACTTTTATAGTGTTTAAAAAAACTAACATCACATCTTCACCGAAAATAGCAAGTTTTTCAAAGACCGGCATCTGATCAGATCTGGGTATGACTTGTATAAAACCCCCCTGTACTTACTGTATGCACTCTGCAGACATATGCGCTCATTAAACAACTTCAAAAGGAGCATAAGGCCTCTTTCACACGTCCGTGAAAATCACGCATGTTTTTCACGGACGTGTCAAAGGTGCGTATTGTCCTCGGTGAGCCGTGTTTATGGCACACGTGTGTTCTCTGTGTGTTATCCGTGATAACACACTGAGAACGGGAACTTTCTACTCACCTGTCCCTGGCGTCGCTGTCCATGGTGCTGATCTTCGGTCTCCGATCCTGCCGACTCCCCGCTGCTGCTGCTTCCGGCTGCAGTGAAGTGAATATGCAATGAGCATAATGAGCGGCGGTCGGCAGCAAGTGACAGCAGCGGCAGAGACAGCAGGGCTGGAGAAGGTGAGTACATTTTTTTTTTTTATCGCAGACACATGTGTTTTCTCTGGTGCTTGTCACACGGAACACATCCATGTGGTCCATTTGTGTTACGTGACACGTTTGCGTTCCGTGTGACACCCGTGATGCCGGAGAGAAAACGGACATGTCTACATGTGGAGGACACGTATGCTCCACACGTACACACGGTCCATGGCAGAACACGCACGTGAGCACAGACCCACTGATTTTAATGGGTCTACGTGTGCCCGTATCTCCGGTACATGAGGAAACGGACCAAACACGTACAGGAGACACGGACGTGTGAAAGAGGCCTTAGGAAAAGACATCTCTGAGTTCACGGATCCCGGCAGATACTGCTACACAGCAGGTATGTGGGGTCCAGCTGCAGCATGTCCCTCGCGCCGATGGGGACCTGTAATGGAGGTGCGATCAGGCCCTGTAATGGCGATCTGTATTTTGATCAACAGCTGCCCCCCACAGTATGATGCCCCCACAGCTCCCCCCACAGCTCCCCACACACAGCGTGATGCCCCCCACAGCTCCTCTCACACAATGTGATACCTCGCCACAGCTCACCGTACAGTATGTTGCCCTCCACACAGTGCCATTCCCCCCACACAGCTCCCTTACACAGCGTGATGCCCACCACAGCTACCCTATACAGCATGATGCCCACCACAGCTCCCCCCACACAGCTCCCTTACACAGTGTGATGCTCCCCACAGCTCCTCTCACAGTGTGATGCCCCCCCCACAGCTCCCCTTAAACAGCATGATGCCCCCCCACAGCTCCCCCCACACAGCGTGATGCCCCTCACAGCTCCCCTTAAACAGCGTGATGCCCCTCACAGCTCCCCCCACACAGCGTGATGCCCCTCACAGCTCCCCCCACACAGCGTGATGCCCCTCACAGCTCCCCCCACACAGCGTGATGCCTCTCACAGCTCCCCCCACACAGTGTGATGCCCCTCACAGCTCCCCCCACACAGCGTGATGCCCCTCACAACTCCCCCCACACAGCGTGATGCCCCTCACAGCTCCCCCCACACAGTGTGATGCCCCTCACAGCTCCCCCCACACAACGTGATGCCCCTCACAGCTCCCCCCACACAGCGTGATGCCCCTCACAGCTCCCCCCACACAGCGTGATGCCCCTCACAGCTCCCCCCACACAGTGTGATGCCCCTCACAGCTCCCCCCACACAGTGTGATGCCCCTCACAGCTCCCCCCACACAGCGTGATGCCCCTCACAGCTCCCCCCACACAGCGTGATGCCCCTCACAGCTCCCCCCACACAGCGTGATGCCCCTCACAGCTCCCCCCACACAGTGTGATGCCCCTCACAGCTCCCCCCACACAGCGTGATGCCCCTCACAGCTCCCCCCACACAGTGTGATGCCCCTCACAGCTCCCCACACACAATGTGATGGCCCCCATATACAGAATAATGTTCTCACAGCCATCTCACATAGTATGATGTTTCCACAGCCCCCACATACAGTATGATGGACCCCACATACTGCTGAAGTTGGATAATATGCTATTGTTTCTAGCCCTTTGCAGTCCTACTATGCAGTACACAGTTTGCAACGGGCCTGCTCCAATGAAAATAGATTATCCCTCTTCACCACAGGGGGGCGCTGCTTTTATTGACTTTTACATTTTTATTAACATATAATTGATTTGTGAGTAGTGATATTAGTAAAATTCCCAAACTTGAATGTAATTAAAATATCTGATCATTTATTTATTATTATTATTTATTATTTATTTCATCATAAAGATGGTGATTTTAAATGAAGAGTTTACATACTTTTTTCAGATAACAGAAATTAAGGGCTCGCCTGGTGAGAACAAGTTATCTTACCCCAGTATAGGTGATATCTAGAGATGAGCGAGTATCTAACTATTCCTACTCGCTATACTCATAACGAGAACTGTCTAATACTCGTGTATTCATTCATTTTGCGAGTGTTCCCCATTGACTTGCATTGCACACGCTAGTGTGAATGAACACGCGAGTATTACACAGTACTCGTTACTGGTATAGCGAGTGCGAATAGTTAGATACTCGTGGTGGTCCAACCGCCGTACCTGCACTGATTGGCGCAATGGGGCATTTATTCCTGTTGGAGGAGCCTCAGTGCGGCCAGGGGCGTAACTACCGCGGTCGCAGGGGTCGCCATCGCGACTGAGCCCGCAGGCTTAGGGGCCCGGCCTGCAGATCAGCAGCCAGCTCCTCTCTGAGAGAGGAGCTGCGCTGTTCTGTGGCAGACCACATGGCCACTATATGAGTCGTGGGACCTGGTGTCAGCGGCAGCATCGGGCCCCCCCCCCCCCTCACCCGTCATTACACACACCAATGGTAAAGCATGGAGCGCTCAGCTCCATGCTCCACCATTCTCCCCCTGTGCCTGCGCTCAACGTCACAGTGCAGCCGACGGCGGTGACGTCACGACTGCAGAACACAGAGCGCAGGGCAGGAGGACAGTGACCGGAGCTGCAGGGGAACGAGGAGAGAGGTGAGGACGGAGCAGCGGGGGACAAGGAGAGGTGAAGGCTTATTGTTTGTTTTTTTTAATCAGTGAGTGCACGGTAGCCAGCAGCCTATGGGGGCTGAATTATACATAAAAATCTATGGGGCAGCATTATACATGGAGGTCTATGGGGCTACATTACACATGGAGGTATATGGGGCTGCATTACACATAGAGGTCTATAGGGCTGCATTACACATAGAGGTCTATGGGGCTGCACTACATATAGAGGCCTATGAGTCTACATTATACATGGAGGCCTATGGGGCTACACTACGCATGGAGGCCTATGGGGCTGCACTACACAAGGAGGTCTATGGGGCTGCATAATGTAATATGAAGAACACCTTATACATGGACTATAGGGGTGCATTATACATGGAGGAGTATGGGGCCGCATAATACAATATGAAGTTCTATGGGGCTGCATTATAATACATATAGGACTGTGGATGCTGCATTATAATATACGGAGGACTATGGAGGCTACCTTATACATGGACTATGGGGGTGCATCATAATATATGGAGGACTATGTGGTGCAGTATAATATATGAAGTACTATTTTGAAATATAATACATGGAGGACTATGGAAGTTGCATTATAATAATTGGAGGGTTATAAGGGCTACTTTATACATGGAGGACTATGGGAAATGCATTATAATACATGGAGGACTATGGAGCTGCATTCTAATATATGAAGGGTTATGTGGGACCCTTTATACTATATGGAAGGCTATGTGGGGGCCATTATTGTATTTGAAGAATTATATACGAGGGGGGACAAAGACACAAGCAGGGGATGGTAATTTTTTGTGCCGAGGAAAAAAAGGCTCCTTCCCTCAGCACCCAGCTTTCCCATGCTCTGCTGGACATCTTCTCTCAGCACCCAGCTTTCCCATGCTCTTATATGGGAAAACTGAGTGCTGAGGGAAAGATGTATAGCAGAGCATGGGAAAGCTGGGTGCTGATAGAGGGATTATAGATCATGGGAAACCTGGGTACTGAGGGAAAGAGCCAAGTGTCAGCATCATTATCCTGTACTCCGAGTGTCGGTGAGATTATCCCGTACCCCAAGTGTCGGTGGAGAGGGGGGGCGCTTCGAAACTTTGCACCGGGGCCCATCAAATTCTAGTTACGCCAATGAGTGCAGCCACCACTCCAGTCATCATATACGCGGCTGCTCTCGCAGCGGTTCAGCAATCGATCTGCAGCTCCGGCTATAAATGTGCCACGGTCTGAACATCATGCACGTCCCAGTGGTCGGACCCCAGTGGACAGATGATGACGGGTTTTTACAACTACTCTAAGTATGCTCCTTGTGGAGGAATCCTGAAAAAGTATCAACATTAGTGTGCGCCCCCTTGTGGTAAAAATCAGAGTTACAGCAAAACTCCAGCATTTTTCTTTATCTGTTGGGATCACGTATGTGAGTGTAACCTATGCAATCACATCCTCATCGGTGGCCGATTTCACCTCCCTCTGGCACCAAGTGACTGCAGCTGTGAGCGCCAAATCACACAGAGGGTGCTGTGAGGAGCGGAGGTCACTTTATTAAATCTCCATGCAAGTCTATGGGAATTCAGAGCAAAGCTCCGCAGCCCCATTCTGGGTCCCATAGACTTCTATTGAGTAGAGTCACTTCCAGAAGAATCAATGATCCGGCGATTTACAAAAAACGATACCTAGTGCAGGAGCAGCTGGAGCGGGACATACTCACCGCCTGGTGAGTATGGGACTATGTGCATTATACTTACATACAAGATCCCTATAAAGGGACTGAAAGCGGATGAAGCCGCCGCCTGGTGAGTATGGGACTATGTGCACTTACATACGAGATCCCTAAAAAGTGACTGAAAAAAAATAAAGCTGGAGTGAGGCTGCAATGTGTCACCTGGAGGTGACAATGGATCATATAATGAGATATAAGCCAGCACCTCTCCAGGCTCCAGTATAGGCAGAATATATATTATATGCCATATTCTCTGTAATTAATCACATACACTGAGTGCTCAGTTGTATTTCATTCACCTAAGGCTGCTTTCACACATCCGGATTTTTGCTCTGCGGCACAATACGGCGTTCTGCAGAAAAACCGCAACCGGCTTTTGTAACGCCGATTGCGTTTTTTTTTTGCATAGACTTACATTAGTGCCGTATTGTGCCGCAGGGGCTTGCGTTCGGTCCGGTTTTGGCCGCATGCGGCAGATTTAGCCGATGCCGCGGCCGGATCGAACGTTCCCTGCAACGTTTTTTGCTCCGGCAAAAAACACCGCATCTCGCCGCTGCGGCGCATTTTTCAATGCATACCTATGGAGGCCGGATGCGGCGCGATGCGGAAAAAAACGCATCCGGTCGCCGCATGCGGTTTTTTCCACTGCGCATGCTCAGTAGCATGCCGCAGCCGGAAAAAAACGGACGGGCCGCATGTAAAAACTTATGCAAAGGATGCGGTGTTTTCGCCGCATCCGTTGCATAGTTTTCACAGCCGGATTGAGCCGCAGTGCTCAAACCGGATGTGTGAAAGTAGCCCTTTGCATAAGTTTTTAAATGCGGCCCGTCCGTTTTTTTCCGGTTGCGGCATGCTACTGAGCATGCGCAGTGGAAAAAACCGCATGTGGCGACCGGATGCGTTTTTTTACGCATCGCGCCGCATCCGGCCTCCATAGATATGCATTGAAAAATGCGCCGCAGCGGCCGGATGCGGCGCGATGCGGTGTTTTTTGCCGGAGCAAAAAACGTTGCAGGGAACGTTCGATCCGGCCGCGGCATCGGCTAAATCTGCCGCATGCGGCCAAAACCGGACCGAACGCAAGCCCCTGCGGCACAATACGGCACTAATGTAAGTCTATGCAAAAAAAAAACGCAATCGGCGCTACAAAAGCCGGTTGCGGTTTTTCTGCAGAACGCCGTATTGTGCCGCAGAGCAAAAACCGGATGTGTGAAAGTAGCCTAAGGCTACTTTCACACATCCGGTTTGAGCCCTGCGGCTCAATCCGGCTGTGAAAACTATGCAACGGATGCGGTGAAAACACCGCATCCTTTGCATACGTTTTTACATGCGGCCGGTCCGGTTTTTTCCGGTTGCGGCATGCTACTGAGCATGCGCAGTGGAAAATACCGCATGCGGCGACCGGATGCGGTTTTTTCCGCATCGCGCCGCATCCGGCCTCCATAGGGATGCATTGAAAAATGCGCCGCAGCGGCCGGATGCGGCGCGATGCGGTGTTTTTTGCCGGAGCAAAAAACGTTGCAGGGTACGTTCGATCCGGCCGCCGCATCGGCTAAATCTGCCGCATGCGGCAAAAACCGGACCGAACGCAAGCCCCTACGGCACAATGCGGCACTAATGTAAGTCAATGCAAAAAAAAACCGCAATCGGCGTTACAAAAGCCGGTTGCGGTTTTTCTGCAGAACGCCGTATTGTGCCGCAGAGGAAAAATCCGGATGTGTGAAAGTAGCCTTATGGAGATTCTGGAGAAGGAGCGCCCTCTGCTGGAGGATTCAGACAGTGCTTCATATTCATTAGGTACATAAATGAATTACATGAGACAAGGCGCCCTCTGGTGGTGAAGAATATATTTCATAGACTGTAACGAAGGAGGAGGAGGGGGAGCGCCATCTACTGTTGAATCTTGATAACATATTCAGGTATAAAGAGAACCTGTCAGCAGGATTTAGCGCTATAAAGTAAATACGTGGCCGCAATGGCGCTTTATACTGATTCAATAAATACCTGGAGTGAAAATCCGTAGCCGGGGTCTTATTTAATTCGGTGCAAGAACCTCTCCGTGTACCAGGGCGGGGCTGTGGGCGGGGTCTTCAGCTCTGCCGTGGCCCCTCCGCATTTCCATTCAACTCCGTTTTTAATTCCCCCCCCCCCCTTGCTGCAGGCGGTGATCGTGCGCTTTCATCTCCCAGTGTTCTCCAGCAAAATGGCCGCAGGGGTCACTTCCTGTTTGGTATTAAGACAAGGAAAAATAAGAGCAGGAGCGCCCTCGTGTGGTGGAGTGTATTAATGTGTTCTACATAGAAATCAGTGAGCAGGAGCGCCCTCGTGTGGTGGAGTGTATTAATGTGTTCTACATAGAAATCAGTGAGCAGGAGCGCCCTCTTGTGGTTGATAATATTATTGCTTCTATATAGAAATCCATACTCAGGAGCGCCCTCTTGTGGTTGATAATATTAATGTTTTCTATATCGAAATCAATGCTCAGGAGCGCCCTCTTGTGGTTCATAATGTTAATGCTTTCTACATAAAAATCAAGGAACAGGAGCGCCCTCTTGTGGTTCATAATGTTAATGCTTTCTACATAAAAATCAATGCTCAGGAGCGCCCTCTTGTGGTTGATAATATTAATGCTTTCTATATAGAAATCAATGAGCAGGAGCGCCCTCTTTTGGTTGATAATATTAATGTTTTCTATATAGAATCAATGCTCAGGTGCTCCCTCTTGTGGTTGGTAATGTTAATGCTTTCTATATAGAAATCAATGAGCAGGAGCGCCCTCTTGTGGTTGATAATATTAATGTTTTCTATATAGAAATCAATGAGCAGGAGCGCCCTCTTTTGGTTGATAATGTTAATGCTTTCTATATAGAAATCAATGAGCAGGAGGAGCCCTCTTGTGGTTGATAATATTAATGCTTTCTATATAGAAATCAATGCTCAGGAGCGCCCTCTTGTGGTTGATAATATTAATGCTTTCTATATAGAAATCAATGAGCAGGAGCGCCCTCTTTTGGTTGATAATGTTAATGCTTTCTATATAGAAATCAATGAGCAGGAGCGCCTTCTTGTGGTTGATAATATTAATGCTTTCTATATAGAAATCAATCAGCAGGAGCGCCCTCTTGTGGTTGAAAATATTAATGCTTTCTACATAGAAATCAAGGAACAGGAGCGCCCTCTTGTGGTTGATAATATTAATGCTTTCTATATAGAAATCAATGAGCAGGTGCTCCCTCTTGTGGTTGATAATATTAATGCTTTCTATATAGAAATCAATGAGCAGGAGGAGCCCTCTTGTGGTTGAAAATATTAATGCTTTCTATATAGAAATCAATGCTCAGGAGCGCCCTCTTGTGGTTGAAAATATTAATGCTTTCTACATAGAAATCAATGCTCAGGAGCGCCCTCTTGTGGTTGATAATATTAATGCTTTCTACATAGAAATCAATGCTCAGGAGCGCCCTCTTGTGGTTGAAAATATTAATGCTTTCTACATAGAAATCAATGCTCAGGAGCGCCCTCTTGTGGTTGATAATATTAATGCTTTCTACATAGAAATCAATGCTCAGGAGCGCCCTCTTGTGGTTGAAAATATTAATGCTTTCTACATAGAAATCAAGGAACAGGAGCGCCCTCTTGTGGTTGATAATATTAATGCTTTCTATATAGAAATCAGTGAGCAGTAGCGCCCTCTTGTGGTTGATAATATTAATGCTTTCTATATAGAAATCAATGAGCAGTAGCGCCCTCTTGTGGTTGATAATATTAATGCTTTCTATATCGAAATCAATGAACAGGAGCGCCCTCTTGTGGTTGAAAATTTTAATGCTTTCTATATAGAAATCAGTGAACAGGAGCGCCCTCTTGTGGTTGATAATATTAATGCTTTCTATATAGAAATCAAGGAACAGGAGCGCCCTCTTGTGGTTGATAATATTAATGCTTTCTATATAGAAATCAGTGAACAGGAGCGCCCTCTTGTGGTTGATAATATTAATGCTTTCTATATCGAAATCAATGAACAGGAGCGCCCTCTTGTGGTTGATAATATTAATGCTTTCTATATAGAAATCAAGGAACAGGAGCGCCCTCTTGTGGTTGATAATATTAATGCTTTCTATATAGAAATCAGTGAACAGGAGCGCCCTCTTGTGGTTGATAATATTAATGCTTTCTATATCGAAATCAATGCCTAGGAGCGCCCTCTTGTGGTTGATAATATTAATGCTTTCTATATAGAAATCAATGAGCAGGTGCTCCCTCTTGTGGTTGATAATATTAATGCTTTCTATATCGAAATCAATGAACAGGAGCGCCCTCTTGTGGTTGAAAATTTTAATGCTTTCTATATAGAAATCAGTGAACAGGAGCGCCCTCTTGTGGTTGATAATATTAATGCTTTCTATATCGAAATCAATGCCTAGGAGCGCCCTCTTGTGGTTGATAATATTAATGCTTTCTATATCGAAATCAATGAACAGGAGCGCCCTCTTGTGGTTGAAAATTTTAATGCTTTCTATATAGAAATCAATGAGCAGGTGCTCCCTCTTGTGGTTGATAATATTAATGCTTTCTATATAGAAATCAGTGAACAGGAGCGCCCTCTTGTGGTTGATAATATTAATGCTTTCTATATAGAAATCAGTGAACAGGAGCGCCCTCTTGTGGTTGATAATATTAATGCTTTCTATATAGAAATCAAGGAACAGGAGCGCCCTCTTGTGGTTGATAATATTAATGCTTTCTATATAGAAATCAATGCCTAGGAGCACCCTCTTGTGGTTGATAATATTAATGCTTTCTACATAGAAATCAATGAGCAGGAGGAGCCCTCTTGTGGTTGATAATATTAATGGTTTCTATATAGAAATCAATGCCTAGGAGCACCCTCTTGTGGTTGATAATATTAATGCTTTCTACATAGAAATCAATGAGCAGTAGCGCCCTCTTGTTGTTGATAATATTAATGCTTTCTACATAGAAATCAATGAGCAGGAGGAGCCCTCTTGTGGTTGATAATATTAATGCTTTCTACATAGAAATCAATGAGCAGGTGCTCCCTCTTGTGGTTGATAATATTAATGCTTTCTATATCGAAATCAATGAACAGGAGCGCCCTCTTGTGGTTGAAAATTTTAATGCTTTCTATATAGAAATCAGTGAACAGGAGCGCCCTCTTGTGGTTGATAATATTAATGCTTTCTATATAGAAATCAATGAGCAGGAGCGCCCTCTTGTGGTTGATAATATAAGCCTACAACCTGCCGTAACCCTCAGTCTAATACAGCGACACACAATCGGCTCTACCCTCACCTACTGTATCCTCACTATGCCTTGTAGACTGTGAGCCCTCGTGGGCAGGGTCCTCTCTCTTCCTGTACCAGTCTGTGCCTTGTATAGTTTATGATTATTGTACTTGCCCCAATTATGTATACCCCTTTCACATGTAAAGCGCCATGGAATTGATGGCGCTATAATAATAAATAATAATAATAATAATAATAATTAATAATATTAATGCTTTCTGTATAGAAATCAGTGCTCAGGAGAGCCCTCTTTTGGCTGATACTATTAAGGTTTTCTATATAGAATCAATGCTCAGGTGCTCCCTCTTGTGGTTGATAATATTAATGCTTTCTATATAGAATCAATGCTCAGGTGCTCCCTCTTGTGGTTGATAATATTAATGTTTTCTATATAGAAATCAATGCTCAGGAGCGCCCTCTTGTGGTTAAAAATATGAATGTGTTCTATATAGAAATCAATGCTCAGGCGCGCCCTCTTGGTACAACATATTTTTATTAGATTTTTTCCAACACAGACATTACAGATAAATACTTTTAACTTGTGGGGGCGTGAATAAGGGTAAATGAGGTAACATCTTATTAGAAGAATATTATTTGAGAAAATGGGAAGGAATAGGGGGAGGGGGAAGTATTCCTAGCAATGAAAAATAAGAGAACTCTTTATGATTTATGCATATAGTACTAAATAACACAGTAAATCACTAATGTACATCTTACTAAATGAGATCAATACGTATCATCTATGCTTACATTCCACAACCAAAACATACGGAGTTTAATACTTAATGTAAAATACCTGGGGGGATAGGGGCGGTTATAGGGGACGTTCAGGGAAGAATTTTTTTCTATATAGAAATCAATGAGCAGTAGCGCCCTCTTGTGGTGGATAATATTAATGTTTTCTATATAGAAATCAATGCATAGGAGCTCCCTCTTGTGGTGGATAATATTAATGCTTTCTATATAGAAATCAATGCTCAGGCACGCCCTCTTGTGGTGGATAATATTAATGTGTTCTATATAGAAATCAATGAGCAGGAGCGACCTCATGCGGTGGATTGTATTACTGTTTTTTGTGGGGGGGTTTCAAGTAGTTATAGAATTATTTTTTTTCAAATCATTTTTATTGAAAGTTTTCATAAATATGAGGAAACAAAAGTTAAAGGGAAGGGTAAAACAAGTTTAAAAAAGGGGGTCAATAAGGTTAAGCAAGAGTAAAAGGGATAGGCAAAAGATTGACAAAGTATCTTATACAAATATGGAAAACATTATGCTATAATTGACTTGAATTATATAACATTTAACATATCTAAAAAAAAACAAACCATAAAAAATAATAATAATTACTGGGATAAATAAGAAAATATTGTATTAATGTTTTCACAATATAGAAATCAATGAGCTGGAGCGCCCTCTTGTGGTGGATAATTTTAATGTTTTCTATATAGAAATCAATGAGCAGGAGCGCCCTCTTGTGGTGGTTTATTTTAATGTTTTCTATATAGAAATCAATGAGCAGGAGCGCCCTCTTGTGGTGGATTGTATTAATCAACTTCTTTTTTTTTTTCAAATAATTTTTATGGAACTTTTGATAAATATGGGGAAACAAAATGTAACCGACAGATCCTGCAGCCGCCGGCCATGTACATTGGATGGCGCTAAAGAGCAGCATAAGTAAAACCTACAATAACAGCTTCCTCCTGTGCTGAGTTTTACATAAAATCTATACATAAGTCATATACAGATGGGCTTTTTATATAAACCTAGAACTGGCGCTGTTTGTCAGATACGATGTGCCAGTGACATAATGGGACGTCGGCCGCCAGTGACGCCATTCTGTGTGGTCTTCAGCAGATGGACACATGTAAGGGCAGCTCTAGCTTCCATTATATCGCTCGCAGTTTAGCCTCCTTGTGGGATCTTCACCAAAAGTGACCTAGAGATTGAAATCTCCACCTCGGCCGTTTCCTGATGGTCTTTAGTTCCTTGTGCCTCCTCTCTGAATATCAGAAGCTTTTTCCACTTGTTGGGTTAGAAACGCGTGGGATGATGTGTTTCATGTCGTCTTTATGACTTTATTAATACTGACGAAATATACGGATATTTTCACCATAATGTCGCTCCTGGATTACACGTCTGCAGCCTCTGCCTTCAGATCTATAATAAATGTGCATCGCTGTGATGGATTTGATCTTACCCAGGTTGTATGACTTGTAGTGAGACGTCATGGTCTTATATTGTGCAGATATACAGCAGTGGGTCCTGTCTGCAGGAGTATTTATATATTCTATGTATTATATTCTATGGCCGCATTCACACTGGTGTAATATTGGAATATTTCTACATCTATTCACGGGTCTAACGCATAGAACTGAAGCACCATAGGGAGCAATAGTCCCGTTACTTTGAGCCATTGGACACCCCATTAGAGATGAAGACTCTTTCTGTGCTGATTTTCTATTGCTTCGGGTCATGTAATCCTGTAATGGATGATTATGTCTTCTTCTTCCTCCTCAGGGCGACATTCAACAACTACTTATAGCTAAAAATGCTCAGGCGGCCTATGACTACTGTGAACACTACAGTCCGGACTGCGACTCTGCTCTTCTGAACACTCCTCAGGCCCAGGACCCCAACACAAGGCAAGATGTAAGTACGGAGCCGGGCGTGGCCCCGGGGTCCCCCCACATTATCAGGGTCCCAGGGTCGTCTTGTGTTCTCTGTCTCTCCGGTGTCTCTGCTGCACACATTACAATAAATCAAATCCTCACGTCCTTCAGCTCTCTCCGGTCTCCATTCTGCTTCTCACTGATGGAGGATCCATATCCTGACGTGGTTCTTTGTCCTCAGCATCGGATTCTGACTTATAGAGTAACCGTCCTTTCAAAATTCGTCCATAAACCAATAGTACAAGTGAAGAAATATATGACTCATCAGTGTTTTCCTCCTTCACGGATCATTAACTCTAAATTCACTAGTAAAATCCATCTTCAATAACAGGTTATCAGTTCACTGAGTGATCAGGTTACAGCTGCCATCAGAGGTGAAGGAGGAGGGAGCAGCTTCAGAAAGACACAGACACAAACATAAAGATGGTGGATCGCCCAGAGCTGAAGTCACAGCTACACTGCTCAGTCCTGTGCTACAGATAGGGGGCATGATCTCCTTTATTCTCTGGGGACTGTGTATGAAATATATTAGAAATAAAGATAACAAAAGGCTGAACATGCAGGATACAAGTCATATAACGGGAGTATATAGTGTTATTCCTCATATACACACAATTTATTCTGAAACTTCTAATGAAAGGACGGTTACACCTTAATTGCAGGATAAAGATGCTCTATATAATCGACCACATGTCCGGAGCGAGGACATCAGAGTTATAATCGGCCTTCATTCTTTGTGATTCACGTCCCATATTTCAGCCCATTAGGGTCAATGTTTCACTCATGTTCCATCCACTTCACATTCAGACTGGTGCAGGAACCTGATGCGGCCATTTACGTGGACAAACCACATTACACGGCCCGTACTGCGGCCATCACATACACATTATAGACATCCCTGTCACTTTCCTTCCACTCCTGTCACCTTCTCCTGTCTACTCGGTATCTTTCTTACAGTATTACTCATGGTAAAATTTTTGAGATTGAGCGCAACGAGATCAGTGCTGATCTTACTAACATCAGTGGTGGAATGAGGTGGAGACCTTGTCTTCTACAATGATGTAGAATGTAAGAATGGAGCTGAAAAACAGAAGCAAATTTATTTGTGATGTTTGTCCAATTTGATGATGGTATTTTTTTGAGCCGTGTAGACCGGCGCAGTCTAGACAAGGTCTCCGACATCATTCCAGCATTTCTCAATCTCTAGTAACAGGTCCAGAATGGACGCTCTTATCTGTCTCCTTGGCTTACTACCCTCTCCCTCCTCCCGCACATGTAGTACGCAGAGGAAGAGGTGGAGTATTATGAATATCCATACTATTATGACAATAAGGAGGAAGGGACGTCTGCCCCACCTACTGCAAGTGCCCCTGAAGGGGGCGCCGCGGAGCAGGTAACCTGTGGGTGTGTCAGTCTGTACATCCTGGTGTCATGTGTGCCGTCATCCCATCTGGCATGTATAGCTGTATAACTGGAGGCTGCCCAGCCAGGAACACGGGTCAGAAGTACAGAAATACTCCATCTGATCACAGACTAATAGATAAGGATCTAGAGATGGATAAAGTACTCCCATCAAAGTTTTTATCCTCTTCATATTTTGCAGTCATCATATTACATAGCACTGTGTTCTTACAATTGCTCATTTTGCATTTCTACCCAGTTAATTCTTCTGTTTTACATTAGGCCTAAGATATCACATGAGTAAAAACTGACTAGCCGAATACTTCTAAGCTCCATGAAGAAACAGGAAGTCTCTATTTGCTGCATTAGTCACCACTGTAAGGGTACGTGCCCACGGGAGCTCGTACCTGTGGATTTTGCCACGGAAAACCTGCGGATTTATCTGGATTTACTAGATAAATCCACAGGTTTCAGCATGTACAGACACTCACCATGTTCTCCTATGGGACATGGGGAGTGTCTGTGTCAATGCTGCGGTATGTGCGGTTGCGGAATATGCTGCGGATGTCCCGCAGCCGCACGCAACTGCATATCAATTATTCTTGTGGATTTACCTGCGGAAATCCCGGCCCTCCACTATGTCTATAGAGACCGGGACTTCCGCAGGTAAGTCACATGAATGTCCGCAGGTTTTCTGCAGCTATTTTGCTGGAATCCCACAACTATGTATAGCTGCGGATACCGGGGAGCTGCTGCAGGAAACCTGCGGATATATCCGCAGGTGCGAGCTCCTGTGGGCACATACCCTAAAAGTCCCTGGCAGAGTGGAGGAAGGAGATGGGTCAGGAGTTGAAGAAGGGAATAATTCATGATCGGACAAGAGACTTACTGTTTCTACATAGAGTGAGAAAAGAGAAGAATTAACTGGGTAGTAAGGCAAAATGAGCAATTGTAAAATCAAGGTGCTGTATTATATGCTGACTGCACTATATTAAAGGAATAAAAATGTTGATTTTTTTTTTCCTTTAATCAAGATTAGAGGTGCCATGTCTATCCTATTTCTCTTGTGAGACAGGGTAAATCTGTCCATTTTATGCTTTTATCCTTGCACGCTATTATAGAGCATGATTTGTGTAATCTCCATCGTGTATGTGTCCATTTATCCTATTGTGAGTCTCATCATTAATCATCATTCAGTCGCTAATATTTGTATTGTTTTGTGTATAAAATGGAAGAAAATCACAAAGAAATCAAAACTCTGCTGGAAAAAGTGGAGCCCTGTAGTCTGTTTTTAATATCTTTTTTTTTATTAGAACGTCTGTGGAATTCAGGAAATTGTTAAAATACAAACCTCCAATGTTTCCAGAATTCTGTTAAAGTTAAAATTTTAAAC
This sequence comes from Anomaloglossus baeobatrachus, assembly GCF_048569485.1. NCBI lineage: Eukaryota > Metazoa > Chordata > Amphibia > Anura > Aromobatidae > Anomaloglossus > Anomaloglossus baeobatrachus. Next base: position 20,256,427 of record NC_134361.1, read on the forward strand.
ATTTTTTAAAAGATTTTTTTTTTAATTTTTCCTTATCACTTTCTATGTCAAAACAGAAAAATAGATTTTGCAGTTTTGACTTTGACCACTAGACCGTATGTATATATTTGGCTGACAATTCCTCTTCCTTATAGATCAATTCTCAGCTGAATTGCTGTTATCGTACCTCAGACCTATAGTCATCTACAGTAGACAAAATAGGATAAAAAACCTAACTATTTTTCTTAGCTGTTTTTATTTTCTGTAGGTTTTTTCCACAATAACTAATATACATATAATTTGTGATTTATTTTTTTTTATTTGCCTCCATCTTGTGCTCGTCTGTTCCTGGATGTGTTTGTATTCCATTCTTTGACGTATATGTTTACTGTATGTACACTGTTTCTAACATAATTGTTTGTAAGTCATATTTGTCACTTCTTTTTTTTGTGTGTGTATTTTGTGTATCGGCTTGGATTTTATTTCTATTTATTTTGGCTTTTTTTGGGCTTCTTTAGCACTCAGTTAACTTGTTTAGAGCCAAATATTTGATGAATTTTATTTATTTATTTCCTTAAATTAATTTGTTCTTCATCCCATGGTTAATGGGATTCTGCATACACTCCATTTCCAGAACGTCATAACTGTCCAATTGTCACAAACTTTGAGACATTGTTTTTGGACAAGTTGTTTTGTAAGTAAATTGAGCCCGGACGTTCCCTCCTGTGTTTTCTTTCCTTAATAACTTTTCTTCTTGAAGAAGCAGAATCCATTATGTAGGAGCGGTGGAGAAGATGCGGAACATTGTCTTCTCCACTGTTTTGATGTTAGGACAGTTGATTGTCTGGATGGATCAGAGTACTCCCCTTAGTTTTCCTTGCTGGGCAACATCTAGTTCCTGCATCCATTGACCGTCGTCTGTTCATCACATGTTTTATTCATGTTTCTTTTTCTCTCTTTTTCTCCAATCCGTTTTTTTTTTGTCTGTGTCCCATGTGTTCTTCATTGTTATTACCTGCCCTGAACACCCCATGTCCTCCTCCTAATCTTACCTGCCATGGCCATTGGCAGAAAAATAAAGCCAAAAATCACAAGCCACCAGCCAAGTCGAAGTCAAAGGTGCCTCCTCCTGCAAAGAGCACTGGCAAAGCGAAAAATGGTGTTGCAGGCAAAGCCCCTACCAAGCGCAACACCCCAGTGAAAAATTCTATGGGCAAAGCCCCCACCAAGCGCAACACCCCAGTGAAAAATTCTATGGGCAAAGCTCCCACCAAGCGAAACAGCCCTGTGAAAAAATTTTTGGGCAAAGCCCCCACCAAGCAAGCCACCCCAGTGAAAAATTCTATGGGCAAAGCCCCCACGAAGCGAAACATCCCAGTGAAAAATTCTATGGGCAAAGTCCCCACCAAGCGAAACACCCCAGTGAAAAAATCTGTGGGCAAAGCACAGCCCAAGAAAAAGTATGCCGCCGCCAAGAGGAGGAACGTGGGGAATGGTTATCAGCAGGTAGAGCAAAAACAAAGTATGCAGATCCCAGGGGCGTGATCTGACATACATGACACCCGCTCCCCCACAGTTACCCCATGATCCTGGCTTTTACTGGATATGGGCTTCTACATGGAGATGTTGATGATATTTGTTTGTCCTCGTTTTGCATCGTGTTTTTCATTCTGTGCTTCCTGCTCTGAGCTTTGGGTTCATTCATTGTTGTCCAAGCAAAACAAGAGACCTCTGAACAGAACGATGCCCACCATCCCACCAGCCCTCTAATCCTCTGCCTCATTATAGATGATACATATTGGCACAAACATAGTAAAGACCTGAATATAATTAATAATGGCAATTGACCACGGTAAATCGGCTTTTTTCACGATACTGTTGGGTTGTTCTGCTTCTTCAGGGCTCTCATGTTTCACTCTTGTGTAACTGTTGTTACATTGAATAAATGAATGATTTGAGTCCCACATCCCCCATTGCTGGATGGGAGGACATCATCTGGCATGATTTACGATTGGATCCATTATCTACTGCTCAATGGACATTGGTCACGTGGTTGATAATGATCCATCGGAGTAAATCTACAGTATGATGGGGACAAGACCTTGTTCTCCTCAAGTGTGAGGAGTAAATTGATAACAAACTAATGCTTGCAATTTTATTTTTTTCCCTCTATCTCTTGACCTTCAATCGCTGGACCCTCATTTATTTCCACCCGTTTCCTCCATTCTCCACTTTATCTTCTCCTTTCTTGCTATTCCTCCATGCTGTCTTCTTTTCCTATAAATTCCGTACCTACCTTGGTTATTAAGGACCCTGCCCAGACCACTGAACCTGTTATGACCCCTGAGCCCACCGTACTAGAACAGAGCCCAGATTATACTGTATCACCCAACGGGGAGGATGTTTATGAGGTTTGGGAGGAAGAACCCACTCAAGAAGTTCCACCCAACCCACAGGTAACCACCGGCTCCATTATCAGACATTGATGGACTTTACAGCATGGACTTTTTCTTATGGTCCTGGACTATAAGTTTACGAAAATTAACTATTTACGAAATATATATATTTCCAAGTGTTAGTCTGTTCCTACACATACCCGGCCATTTGGATTTTCCACATTCTCGCCATATGTTAACATATAAAGGCTTAGTACATATTCAGCCCTTGTACAATGCTTTGGGTATTTTATCTCACTTTTTCCTCCTGTCATTCCTTTCCTTATCTGTATTCTCACCTTATTTGCCCTTCCAAAAGGAAAAGGAAAATGCTCCTTCTACAGATGTCAAGGGTAGTGATTCCTTCATAGAGGAATATGTGATCGGAGAGGAGGAAATTCCAACAGTCGGGTTGGACTATGAGTATGTGTACAAGGATTATCATGAGGGTTCGGAGAGTACACACCTGGGTCCAGTCCTCTCTGCCGAGACTCCTGAGAGCGGAGGTGTAAGTCTCACATATCATATGAGAACATCGTACTTCTCCTTCTTCTCTGGCCCTTCTGGTGTTCGTTACTTCTCGCATCTCAGTTTCTTTGTCTTGTTCGTCTCTGTGTCCCTCAATGTCCAGTCACTGACACTTATTCTGCTCATCATTTTCCATTTCTTCGTGTGATTATTTTTTCCTGGAAACATCCTACGTCGTTGACCACTTTTCAATGTCGTGTCTTCCTGCCCTCCTGTATATGTGTTAGGGTCTTATCCCGTCTTCACTCCTCTTCTTATGTCCCCTCTCTGTTGTCCTCTTTGCTTTGTCTCTTCTTGCTCAGATAGATGATGATGTCGCGATGACATCACGTTCTATTTTGTAATGTCAGAATGGAGTAATCCAATGGTGACTTATGTCATCTAGAGGATTCTTTCTGACTCTCGCTTATGGCATCATAGCATTCCCGATATGCCCTGGAAGTTTATGATGTGCCAGAAGTGTGTGTACGGGATCCTGCACATTGCAGCTTGGCTGATGTAGAGCGTTGTATAGTCAGATATCACTATTGTGGTCATTGTACAGTGATATCTTATAGAAAGTCTTCACGAGCTTTATTATCTGCACATCATGAGCTATAACACTATTTGCTTTAAGATAATTTTATACAAAAGTTGAGTTTTAATAAAAATGTTAATGTTGAAGAACATTCTCTTAATTATATAGATATTCATTATTAAATAATTCTCGTAATAAAATAACTTTAAGGAATATTCCGCACGTGACGTCTTTGGTGTATGTCATATTCATAAATACATTGTGTGCACAGGGGGAACAATTAGGAGACGCCTTAGAAGACTAAGTGATACTAATACAAGTAAAATATATCTTTGTACCGTGTTAGCCAGTAGAGATAAAAAAATTGTTTAAAAGAACAGAGAGTCCTCAGTGGTTGATACCTTTTAATGGCTAACTGAAAAGATGGTAATAATTGCAAGCTTTCGAGACTACTCAGGTCTCTTCATCAGGCATGGTATAACACAAAATCTGAAGAGTCACGTATTTATACACAACAGGACTTAGAATAGTGCAGTAAAAAGAAAAAAAAAAAAAAAAAAAAAAAAGAAAAAAAGTGATACTAAGTAACTGTATCTTTGTGGTTATATGTGTGCTACCCACAGGCTATCAGTGGTCCCCGTGGGGTGAAAGGAGAAAAAGGGGAAGCAGCTCACATGGAGTCGGTAAGTTCTTGTAGTGGACACAATACACACCTATAGGAACTTCAAGCAAAATGAAGACTATAACTTTGGACTTTAGATCAAATTTATATATATATATATATATATATATATATATATATATACATATATATATATATATATATATATATATATATATATATATAATTGTATTAGATTGAGTGCCTGACTTTTATTCGGCACTGGTGAAAACAAGGATTGGGCATATTGAGTTTCTGCATGTCCAATCCTTTGTAGTCAAGGAAGATGAGCCTTCAAGGGTGTCTGCAGCATCCTATCTCTGCAGCATCCCTGGATTGAGAACACATACACAAAGGGACAAACTGAACATATGTGAATATGGGGAGGTCGGAAGGAATAAGTTTACAGCCAAATGAGCGCTCCTCTAACAACTACTTAAAATATAGGATGACCTTAACTAATGTATGGCTTGTAATACAGTTACTACTTATGGTTAGTACAAACAGAAGAGTAGTCAGGAAAACCGGGGTCTGGTAATAGGAGGACACGTATGGATACAGGGAGTATACAGAGACGTAGTCAGGTCAGAATTCCAGGAAGGCACGTAATAGGTTCTGGGAGTAAACTGAGACATGGTCTGGTAACGGTCCGAGGAGGTCGCAACAGGAACAGAGAGCGGGCAGAGAGGAGTCAAACAACAGTCCATGGTCAAAAAACAAAGATCAGAACACTATCAGAAACACAGGCCAACAGCACAACAACACAACCAGAATGTACGACTGGCAGGGTTCTGTGGGAGCATGTTTAGTAAACAAGCAGATCAATTACCAGAAAGATGAAACACATGAGCAATCAATCAACAGCTCAGCAGCCCAGGAAAACACAGCAAAGCATCTCATAGTGTGCAAGATGCTCTGCACAGAGGAATAGTGACATGGATGATGTTCATTGTTGTAACTGTGATAAATTACTGGAAATGGTGAGATCATGACACTGTTTTGATTTCTTTTCCAGGGTATGTTGGTGGAAGGCCCACCAGGACCAGAAGGGCCTGCGGTATGTATAATCCTATTAATATTATCAATGATTTCGTTGATTATTGTGTTTATTGAGAATGGGTCACAGACAGCAGAGCCGGATATGACTGAACCCAAGAAGAAATGTCTGTTTTATTAATCTTTTATTACAATAGAAAAAAAATGACGCGTTTTAAGACATCCCAGAAATATAACCTGAGATTCATGATGCTATATTGTAGCTTTTACAGGTTTTCTAACGTCTAGTAAATATAATATAACTGACTGATGCTCATTGTGATCTTCACTTTCTTCATTCTCCATTTTTCTTCTTTATTAGGGTCAGTCCGGTCCCCCTGGAATCCAAGGTCATCCTGGACCCATTGGTGATCCTGGAGAGAGGGTACGGAGATTGTCCAGAAGGGTTTTCAAATCAATCTGATGCCTTTTGCTATATATTTCATTTCACTATATAAACTCTTTTTTTGAATTTCAGGGTCCCCCAGGCAGACACGGTCTCGCGGGCGCCAATGGATTACCAGGACAGCCCGGCAGCTCCGTAATGCTTCCTGTAAGTGTTCATGAATGAATCTAGAAGGCCGAGACATCATTTTCATCTAGAGATCCTGAGATTAATTATAACTGATAAGAGCAGCAAAAGTGTAAAATACAAAATGTCTAAATCTGTCATATTCTTGTAAAACGGTCCGGAGTTGTCTCATTAACCACAGCGCAGTGTGTAAAGGACATTAATATTCACCTGGAGCTTAAAAATTAATTAATACAATTCTAATAATATTTTTACCAAAATATGTCTAATGTTATACCTTGTGTTACTATTGGATCCGCGCAGTTCCGGTTTGGAGCCAGTGGTGGTGACAAGGGACCGATAGTTTCTGCACAAGAAGCTCAGGCGGCGGCCATCCTCCAGCAGGCCAGGGTACGAATCCATCTCAGGAATGAATGTCTGGAAAGTGTCTTATGTAATGTACTCAACCTGTGTTGTATCTGCAGTTGGCTCTGCGTGGGGCTGCGGGACCAATGGGTTATACGGGACGATCTGGACCCCTGGTAAGTACTCACAATGGAGTTAAATATGTCCATGTTAAATACTGATATTGCTAAATAATATTTTCTTTGTGTTTTACTTCTTTATCAATTCATGTTTCTTTAGGGACCCCCAGGAAGTAATGGATTAAAGGGCGAACAAGGCGATATAGGTCCTCAGGTAATTAAGTAAGCAGCAGCACATTGCTTTGTAATATCCTGAAATCCAACAAATAAGATCAGTTTATCTGCGCTAAAGATCCTGTAAGATGATCGAATATAAAAGATTAATGACGTTGTCTGGGTTAGAAAAAAACATTACGATATTTAAGTTAATGGTGAATAATGTCCAAACCTGTCCATTCATTACATGGGAAGCCAATAGATAACATGTAATGCTCCATTTATCCTGCGGGGGCAGTGCAGGTAAACGCAACACTTACTGCCTGGTCCATCTGCAGATTATGGCTGATCGTTGAGGACTCTATGGTAGCACTTGGTCACTCTGTGATCAACTTTTTATTTTAGGAGATTTATGAAACCAAGATGTTTTATACAATATAGACAAAATGTATTTAATAAAAAAAAGGAATAAATCAGATGTTACAAGAGATCTAGAAGAATATGTAGATGCTGTGGTAAAAAAATTAATTGTAGAAGAACCTACTAGGGAACAAGTCTCCGACATGTCTAATATTGATGGATACTGTGGAGCTTCAGCTATTCATTATTGGATGGAAGCTGCTGTATTATTTGGAGTTGGTTACATTTTGCCTTAATCTTGGCCTTGTTAAGATTTGCTAGTGTTTAGACCAATCCTTTCATTATTGTTCTTGGAATTTGATTGGATTCCTATATTCAAAATTGTCACACTATTCCAAGAAGTCAACCCCTTCCTACATCATAGTGGGGGTCCCGAGTAGTGATGGGTTGTTCTGGAATGATCGGAGACAAAAAGCCGGCTCCCTGCTGTGAACGATGGAAACCGGCACTCCAGTGAGAACCACTAAATTCTCTTAAAGGTTCTTACTGGGCGTAAAATCCAAATTCAATGGCTGACTCCCCACCCACCCAACCAAACCCCACCCATTCATTCATTTATTGGCTGTCTGCAAGCCGCTATAGGGTGGGTTTAGGCCCCATTAACGTAATTTTAAATATGTGTTCACCTGGGGTGAACACATATTTAATAGTGATCCACTTAGGAGTCAAAAGAACCGGTTCTTTTTGATGAGCGGAGCCACGTGAGCCAGGTCTCCAAAAAGAACCGGACTACCCATAACTAGTCCTGAGCTGTGAGTGAGAACAGAGCGTTGCCCCATGGATGCACTATACGTACAATCAGTCCACTGAACAGTCACCATGTAATGCTACTTAAGTACATGGGCAATGGCCGACTGCTGAGCATGAACACAACACCTTTACAATGGGATGATTCCCTAATACCCAGTGACATGACTAATGGCTAATTTTGGGAATATTTTAACGAAAACCATATTAAACATTTTTTCCAGAATGAAGAGTAACTAGAAACTTGTGTTTTCTGATGCCTTTTACTTTGACTTCAACCCAACCCTTATATAATTCAACCCAACCCTTATATAATTCAACCCAACCCTTATATAATTAATGTAACAAGGTATTCTTAACTTTTCTAGGGTCAAAGAGGACCTCAGGGGCTGTCCGGACCTCCTGGAAAAGCCGGGAGAAGGGTAAGGACACATCTCTTTGGCTTCAGAAGATCTCAGCATGGCTATCTGGAGCTTGGAGAGGGACCCATCTCTTGTTCATGTTCTCTGATGGATTATCTTTGCCTTAGGGTCGTTCCGGAGCTGATGGAGCTCGTGGTCTGCCTGGTGAATTTGGTAGTAAGGTATATATTATTCACCCCAGTTCTTCTATCTCTCGGCCATCACCACCCAGGGTGTTAATAATCTTTGTCTCTATGTCAGGGTGAACGTGGCTTTGATGGGCTGCCTGGATTGCCAGGAGAAAAAGGTCACCGGGTAAGAAAATGAAGTGATTCGCTTTATGATACTTTTTCCATCTGTAAGGTATGATAATGTTCACATAACAAACACATGAGAAGTAACAAATGCCCCAACACACATTCCCCTAGTTGTCCATGGTCTCCTATACTCGTAGTCAATGATTCTCGTGTGTATAATCATATTACGGTTTTACCTCTATTCACACCGGTGGTGACGTTTTTGAGCAAACGCTGTGGAAAATCTAGCACCAATGTGCCCATGGGCATTAATAGTAAAAGTATGCCATAAGGGTGGTGTCCTCTTGGGACTCACAAAGATACAGCAACCTGCAATGAAAAGTGAACTACCCTGAAGTTTTTAACAAATGTACAAAAAAGTCCATACTTTTCTTAAACGAGTGAAATTCAGGACAATTTATTTGATATTAATTTATCTATAAATGTCCAGAACACAATTTTTCTCCATGGAATTCACATAGAATTTTACAAAACTCAACAAATATCCAACGTAAACTCATAACCGCTGATGTTTCTGTGGTTCAGGCCCCTTCCCATCCACTTGTTTTCCCTCTGTCTCCACCTTTTCTTGCGTGAGCTCTTGCTTTACAGGAGTGAGAGGAGGGTGGGGATTGATGGAGAACAGTAGGTGGAGAGATGCACTGACTGCTCGGCCCCACCAAAGGTGCACTGACTGCTCGGCCACACAAGGGTGCACTGACTGCTCGGCCGCACCAAAGGTGCACTGACTGCTCGGCCACACAAGGGTGCACTGACTGCTCGGCCACACAAGGGTGCACTGACTGCTCGGCCACACAAGGGTGCACTGACTGCTCGGCCACACCAAAGATGCACTGACTGCTCGGCCACACCAAAGGTGCACTAACTGCTTGGCCACACAAGGGTGCACTGACTGCTCGGCCACACCAAAGGTGCACTAACTGCTCGGCCACACAAGGGTGCACTGACTGCTCGGCCGCACCAAAGGTGCACTGACTGCTCGGCCACACAAGGGTTCACAGACTGCTCGGCCACACCAAAGGTGCACTGACTGCTCGGCCACACAAGGGTGCACTGACTGCTCGGCCACACAAGGGTGCACTGACTGCTCGGCCACACAAGGGTGCACTGACTGCTCGGCCACACAAGGGTGCACTGACTGCTCGGCCACACAAGGGTGCACTGACTGCTCGGCCACACAAGGGGGCACTGACTGCTCGGCCACACAAGGGTGCACTGATTGCTCGGCCACAGAAGGGTTCACTGACTGCTCGGCCACACAAGGGTGCGCTGACTGCTCGGCCACACAAGGGTTCACTGACTACTTGGCCACACCAAGGGTGCACTGACTGCTCGGCCACACAAGGGTGCACTGACTGCTCGGCCACACAAGGGTGCACTGACTGCTCGGCCACACAAGGGTGCACTGACTGCTCAGCCACACAAGGGTGCACTGACTGCTCGGCCACACAATGGTGCACTGACTGCTCGGCCACACAATGGTGCACTGACTGCTCGGCCACACAATGATGCACTGACTGCTCGGCCACACAAGGGTGCACTGACTGCTCGGCCACACAATGGTGCACTGACTGCTCGGCCACACAATGGTGCACTGACTGCTCGGCCACACAATGGTGCACTGACTGCTCGGCCACACAATGGTGCACTGACTGCTCGGCCACACAAGGGTGCACTGACTGCTCGGCCACACAATGGTGCACTGACTGCTCGGCCACACGAAGGGTGCTCTGACTACTCGGCCACACCAAGGGTGCACTGACTGCTCGACCACACAAGGGTGCTCTGACTGCTCGGCCACACAAGGATTCACTGACTGATCGACCACACAAGGGTTCACTGACTGCTCGGGCATTCATTACATACCATCTGCCATCTTTAACATCTATGTATAATTATGCTTTCTATGAATGTAATTAAATTTGAATAAAATGTTAGAAGTTTTCTCCAATGATCACGGTAAAAAAATAATAATTCCTCATCTCAACTGATGTGAGGTCTATAGCGCACTGGAAGTTACAATAAGAAGAAGTAATTAGTTTGCCTTTAAGAAGCTCTAAAAATATTGTGTAGTCTAGAAGAATAAGTGGAGTACTGCCCAACACCGCCATACAGTACAATACTATGGTGAAATATGGGGGCGTTTTAAGGTTCACATGTCCACTGATAAGAGAGATCTGTTTTTTTGTAGGGTGATGGTGGAACCCAAGGACCTTTGGGACCACCCGGAGAAGACGGAGAGCGGGTGAGTACTGACCATGCTGCCGTGAGGTCCCGATGACTCCTCACACTTTGATCGGTGTCTGATATTATCATCTATATGTCTCTTAGGGAGGTGACGGAGATGTTGGACCCCGTGGACTTCCTGGTGAACCAGTAAGACTATTTATTATACTATTCCTAATCAATTACATCTCTTAAACATTTGGAGGTCAATGGTTAGTCTACAATGAACATTGTAGGATCGATCATAACTTTTTTGCAATCAGTGATATTACTTTTATATCCTTTCTGTGGTTCACTTCATCCTGTATGTAATACATCATAATATGGAATGTGTGAAAGGGTTATTCTCATCTCCAAGATCACACCCCAATATGTAGTTGGTGTAATGATAATGGTGGAAAATACCTCCAATTAGAAATGTAGTATAGTTCTCCTGATTAATGATATCTTTTACCTCATGTGGAGAGCATTACAGCAGCTTAGCTACCCATGGTTACAACCATAAACAACTAACTGTTACTATATGAGCGTAGCTAAGCTACTGCAATGGGATAGGATATTGGAGATGGGAATATTCCTTTAATTATCATTTCTGGAAGTGCTGACAACAGATAAGGCTAGGTTCACATTTCCGTTATTTGCATCAGTCACATGCGTTGCTTGACACTTGTGACTGATGCGTTGTACAACGGATGACAAGAATAGATTTCATTGTCGGATTCCGTTGTAAAACATGAGAGAGAGAGCGATCAGCTGATCGTTCACAGTAGCCGGCTGCCGGGCGATCAGCTGATCGTTCGGCCGCTGAGAGAGAGCATGCGCAGTGGAATCAAAATGATTCCGCTGCTCAAAAAACGCTACATGCTGCGTTCCTGCTGCCCGACGGTCAGTCATTCCACGACTGATCAGTCGGGCGGAGGATGCAATGCAAGGGCATCAGTCACAATCCGCCGCTCATACAAGAATATGGGAACAACGGAATCCGCCAAACGGATTCCGTTGTTTACCAGAGCCGCGGATTGTGACTGATACAAATTGACGGAAATGTGAACCTAGCCTAAGAATACAGATATGTAGTGAATCAGTATAATTCTGTATTTGACACATATTTACTATGATCCTCATTAGTGGCCCAGTCCTGATCGCGCTCCTCTATAGCTGACACGGCTCATTGCCAAATTATGGAGTTTTTCTCCTTCCAGGCAATGTAATAAATCCTTCTTTATGTTACATTATAGGTAATACACACTTGTTTGTACTGTAATTAGTTGTCATATTTGTGTTTCCTTAGGGTGTCAGAGGTTTGCTGGGACCCAAAGGCCCCCCTGGTGTTCCTGGCCCACCGGTGAGCCCCCTCCATATATCTGATGGTCTGTATACCAGTGTGATGAGTGATTGTAACACCGGTCATGTCTCTGTAGGGAGTGAGAGGTATGGACGGAAATGTGGGGCCAAAAGGAAACTTGGTAAGTTAAATTACCCCCTAACATTTATAATAAAACATAGTATGAGCTGCACATAATTAGGGTGCTATTGTGTTCTGTATTTTAGGGCCCACAAGGTGAGCCCGGCCCTCCAGGACAGCAGGGAACTTCTGGAACACAGGGGCTTTCAGGGCCTCAAGGAGCTCAGGGACCCCCAGGAGAGGCTGTAAGTATCACTTTGATCAACATGATAACGTGTACGGGTGATTGTAATCCACATCTAACATTTACGGAATATATTTACCGACAGGGACCAAACGGAAAACCCGGCCTCCCCGGCATCCCTGGATCTGATGGGCCTCCTGTAAGTATCTGCTCACCATGTAACCTATCACATGGTCCATGGTTTCTAGCAGACATATCTGCAAATCCTTAATTGTCTGATTTTATTTGTCTAAAAATCAGACATTAATGTACATCAATACACATAATCACAGATCCTTCTAATATGTGTGATATATACAGTTAGGTCCAGAAATATTTGGACAGTGACACAATTTTGGCGAGTTGGGCTCTGCATGCCACCACATTGGATTTGAAATGAAACCTCTACAACAGAATTCAAGTGCAGATTGTAACGTTTAATTTGAAGGTTTGAACAAAAATATCTGATAGAAATTGTAGGAATTGTCACATTTCTTTACAAACACTCCACATTTTAGGAGGTCAAAAGTAATTGGACAAATAAACCAAACCCAAACAAAATATTTTTATTTTCAATATTTTATTGCGAATCCTTTGGAGGCAATCACTGCCTTAAGTCTGGAACCCATGGACATCACCAAACGCTGGGTTTCCTCCTTCTTAATGCTTTGCCAGGCCTTTACACCCGCAGCCTTCAGGTCTTGCTTGTTTGTGGGTCTTTCTGTCTTAAGTCTGGATTTGAGCAAGTGAAATGCATGCTCAATTGGGTTAAGATCTGGTGATTGACTTGGCCATTGCAGAATGTTCCACTTTTTTGCACTCATGAACTCCTGGGTAGCTTTGGCTGTATGCTTGGGGTCATTGTCCATCTGTACTATGAAGCGCCGTCCGATCAACTTTGCGGCATTTGGCTGAATCTGGGCTGAAAGTATATCCCTGTACACTTCAGAATTCATCCGGCTACTCTTGTCTGCTGTTATGTCATCAATAAACACAAGTGACCCAGTGCCATTGAAAGCCATGCATGCCCATGCCATCACGTTGCCTCCACCATGTTTTACAGAGGATGTGGTGTGCCTTGGATCATGTGCCGTTCCCTTTCTTCTCCAAACTTTTTTCTTCCCATCATTCTGGTACAGGTTGATCTTTGTCTCATCTGTCCATATAATACTTTTCCAGAACTGAGCTGGCTTCATGAGGTGTTTTTCAGCAAATTTAACTCTGGCCTGTCTATTTTTGGAATTGATGAATGGTTTGCATCTAGATGTGAACCCTTTGTATTTACTTTCATGGAGTCTTCTCTTTACTGTTGACTTAGAGACAGATACACCTACTTCACTGAGAGTGTTCTGGACTTCAGTTGATGTTGTGAACGGGTTCTTCTTCACCAAAGAAAGTATGCGGCGATCATCCACCACTGTTGTCATCCGTGGACGCCCAGGCCTTTTTGAGTTCCCAAGCTCACCAGTCAATTCCTTTTTTCTCAGAATGTACCCGACTGTTGATTTTGCTACTCCAAGCATGTCTGCTATCTCTCTGATGGATTTTTTCTTTTTTTTCAGCCTCAGGATGTTCTGCTTCACCTCAATTGAGAGTTCCTTAGACCGCATGTTGTCTGGTCACAGCAACAGCTTCCAAATGCAAAACCACACACCTGTAATCAACCCCAGACCTTTTAACTACTTCATTGATTACAGGTTAACGAGGGAGACGCCTTCAGAGTTAATTGCAGCCCTTAGAGTCCCTTGTCCAATTACTTTTGGTCCCTTGAAAAAGAGGAGGCTATGCATTACAGAGCTATGATTCCTAAACCCTTTCTCCGATTTGGATGTGAAAACTCTCATATTGCAGCTGGGAGTGTGCACTTTCAGCCCATATTATATATAGAATTGTATTTCTGAACATGTTTTTGTAAACAGCTAAAATAACAAAATTTGTGTCACTGTCCAAATATTTCTGGCCCTGACTGTACATGTGTATATTTTATCATATATTGTCTGAGAATGACAATATTACAAAACTGTCTAAAATCACTGTCAGATATGGCGACTGTTGGCCACTCGGCCTCCCGAAGATCAGACGATTTTACAAACTGCTAATATTTTAAGTTCAGCAAAGGAAAGGTAGCCCAAAGTGGCCAATTGTGTCCAACCGGTTGTTGGATGTTTGTGATGGTCGGCAGCAGGCTATTGTCTGTCAGATTGGATTTTTTTAACCATTGTTTGCTGGAGCTACATGTGTAAAATGGGATCAGACGATCTTTTCTTGCTTTTTACACTGTCTTCCTGAGCCTCCTTATGGGGAGATAAGGTATGCACACCAGTGACTATGGAAGGGGAATACATGTAATAGCAGAAACTGCTGTGTGAATACTGACATGAAAAATTCAATAGCTATACGCAAGAATGAAATGTGAAAAATGGAACCTGCATTACTGCCATGAATATATGAATAAAGAGAAATTTAGCTACTGAATTGATCAATGCACCCAGTTCAGACATAGAATGGAGTTCCAAACGTTATTCCTTAATGTTAGTAGTTTTTCGTTTGTGAACCCTTCCCATACACACCTATTGCCAATCCACATCGTATATATAGCCTGGGTCTCAGCTTCCCATACACGGTAAGTTTTTTAACTGCATGAGAGGACACACACAAGCTAGGGACCCCAACGTAGAGAAATACTTTGGCGTAGTGTTGGGGCTCTTCTGCATTGATCAATTCAGTAGCTAAATTTCTCTTTATTCATATATTCATGGCAGTAATGCAGGTTCCATTTTTCACATTTCATTCTTGCGTATAGCTATTGAATTTTTCATGTCAGTATTCACACAGCAGTTTCTGCTATTCCATGTATTCCCCTTCCATAGTCACTGGTGTGCATACCTTATCTCCCCATAGTGATGTTTTTTAGGTTTTTTGCACCCAGTTCAGACATAGAATGGAGTTCCAAACGTTATTCCTTAATGTTCCTGAGCCTCCTGACATGTCGATCCAACAGACAAAGGATTGACCTCTTTGTGGCCCATCGTGATGTCGTGTGTGGCCACCATCAGAGGGAAGACCACACAGCCAAGGACAATATGTTTAGGTCTCACACGTTTTAAGAGCCATTTTGTATTTTGTTCAAGTCAAGATTTATTGAAGAAAATGTAGTCAATACAAAACATTCAATGACATTTTTCAAGTGATTACATAAGACTATTAAAGAGATCCAAGAAAAAGGAAACCAAGAATGACATATCTAGTAGGCAAAACAATACATGGATCTCAATATATGAGTAAAAACAGTGATATTGATCAATTTTCAAATTAAAGCATTATCGAAGAGCTAGTAATAGCGAAAAAAAGAAAAAGAATAGAATAGAATAGAAACTTTAAGTAAGAGGAAAAAGGGAAAAAGAAAACAGAGCCCTGCGTTAGAGGTTCCAGCCTCACTTCTCTCTGTCACCCCATACTAGACATGGTTCACTAACTTATCAGAATTGTGCTGTAAATGTGCAAAAACAATAACATCTCCAAAGCTCCTTCCTCACATGGTGCAGGGGATTTTCTTTCTGTTATCGAACGGTATAATATCAGCGCTCACATGTCACCATTTGTAATGTGGAAGGGAACATGTTACAGTGACCATGATCAGGGTATATCCGTCTGCTCATCCGGATCACTTTGGTCACATCCTAACATTTCTTTTTTTTTCTCTAGGGTCATCCTGGTAAAGAAGGTCCTGGAGGATTTAAAGGCAACCATGTGAGTATGACCTCTGATGCCTCAGTTTATATTTTAACAATGGAATAATGAGCTTTCCCCGTTACAATGGCCGTACACTGAACATTATGTTCCAATTTTGAACAAAAATTTGATGTTCTGTACTAAAGGCCACTTTACATGCAGCGACATCGCTAGCGATGTCGCTGCCGATCGCACCCACCCCCGTCGTTTGTGCGTCACGGGCAAATCACTGCCCATGGCACACAATATCGCTAACACCCGTCACATGTACTTACCTTGCCAGCGACGTCGCTGTGGCCGGCGAACTACCTCTTTTCTAAGGGGGTGGTTCGTGCGGCGTCACAGCAATGTCACACGGCAGGCATCCAATAGAAGCGGAGGGGCGGAGAGCAGCCGCATGAAAGACACGTCCACCTCGTTGCCGGAGGACGCAGGTACGGTGCTGTTCGTCGTTCCTGCGGTGTCACACATAGAGATGTGTGCTGCCTCAGGAACGACAAACAACCTGCATCCAAAAGCAGCAACGGTATTTGGGAAATGGACGACGCGTCAACAATCAACGATTTGGTGAGTATTTTACATAGTTAGCGGTCGCTCGTACGTGTCACACGCAACGATGATGCAAACGAGGCCGGATGTGCGTCACGAATTCCGTGACCCCAATGACATCTCGTTAGCGATGTCGTTGTGTGTAATGCCCCCTTTAAGGCTCCTTTTTCCTATCTGCATTATTGCCCAAGTCATCCGCACACCCCTGAGTTGTAAACCAAACCTCGATCACCTTAGGGTTCTATCAACAGGAAGGGCGTCCAGCTGCTAAAATCTCGCCAAACTATGTCCTCTAAAAATTGTCATCTAAAAACCATCCTATGAATCATTTTGCATGTATTCTTTATGTTAATGTCATTAATATATAGAGCTTAGTCAAGAATAACTGTAAAACTTACACCTTAGTCAAAAACATAAGAATATTGTTCGTCATATCACTTACAATTATTGTTCTGTTTGTCATAGCTAGTCTTAGTTTGTGCCATGGAAATTAGTCACAATTTTTCTTTGCTTTCTAATAAGTTCTTCCTTCTCATATCTTTAGGGTCCTTCTGGTCCACAAGGTCCAATTGGTTACCCTGGACCCCGCGGCGTGAAGGTACTGGAAATAAAAGCTCTTGATTAACCGGATTCTTTTCATTTGCATTCGTGTGTTATTACTACAGCTCCATTTAGGACAATGATGCTTGTAATCCACGTTTGTAACAATCTGTGTTAAACCCTAAAAAATTAACAACGTGGACAATTACTTTCATGTCATATAAAGGTAGTGAGCAGAATACTGCATAAAGTATAGGTAGAGAGCAGCATTACAGTACATGTAGTACAGGCAGAGAGCAGCATTATAGTACATGAAGTACAGGCAGAGAGCAGCATTACAGTACATGTAGTACAGGCAGAGAGCAGCATTATAGTACATGAAGTACAGGCAGAGAGCAGCATTGCAATACAGGTAGTACAGGTAAAGAGCAGCACTACAGTACATGTAGTACAGGCAGAGAGCAGCATTACAGTACATGTAGTACAGGCAGAGAGCAGCATTACAGTACATGTAGTACAGGCAGAGAGCAGCATTACAGTACATGTAGTACAGGCAGAGAGCAGCATTATAGTACATGAAGTACAGGCAGAGAGCAGCATTGCAATACAGGTAGTACAGGTAAAGAGCAGCACTACAGTACATGTAGTACAGGCAGAGAGCAGCATTACAGTACATGTAGTACAGGCAGAGAGCAGCATTACAGTACATGTAGTAAAGGTAGAGAACAGTATGTGTAGTACAGGAATAAATCAGTACATGTAAAGAGCAATACAATACAGTACATGTAGTATAGGTTGGGATCAGTACATGAAGAGAGAAATGCAGTAAATGTATTACAGCTAGAGAGCAGTACAGTACATGTAGTACTGATAGATATGAGTACAGCTAGAGGATGTGTACCGCCCTGGGGCTCGGCTGCGACCGCCAAGCCACTCGGGTCCGTGCTCGTGTGTGTGTCGGTGGCTCGAGCGTCCCCAGACCCAGGGGGTCATGTCGCTCTGAAAAGAGGGGGTTTGTTTTGGTGATCGGGTGGGTGTGCAGCCCGAGCCGCTATGGAAATTGTTCGTGACGCCACCCACGAGTCGTGGTGATTGAAGGCACCACCGCTGCTGGTGATGGTGGGGGCTCCCGGGTGGCGGGGTTGTGGCGCCGCTAGGTGTTGACCCCTCCGTGGGTAGGGGATATGGGTCCCGGGGCCCGCTGGGGGGGTGAAGATGAACAAAGCCGTAGGAGGGATGCAGGGCAGGGCGGTGCTGTGCAGCGCGGTGCCTGAGGGCACTGGTGTACTCACTAGGAATGAACACTCTTGACAGGTTGGTAAACCAGAAACGGGATGGTGGTCGGTGCCCGCAGCCGGCTGCGTGTTTTCCCCCTACTCGGGTTGATGGTGTCGTCTTTCCCTGCACCCTCTTTACTGTGTGACTGCCTATGTCTCAACAACGGTAGTCCACTCCCCGACTTGTAGGTGCCGGAGGAGCCCTCTTGCCCGCAGGCGCTGGCCCGTGGGATTGCGGTGCCTGGGCGGTGGCTTCCTAACCTCCTCGGTGGGCTGTTGCCATCTATCGGGACTTTGGGTGGGAGTGGACCTCAAGTCCAAGCCGCAATCAGTTGATTTGACTCGGTCCAGTTGCTTCTGGGCCTCGTACGGGGTCTGAGTACCCTTCTTTGGTGCTCCGGTTTCAGTTTGACTCCCCGATTTGGTACCGGCAGGCTACGACCCTGTCCCGGTGCCTTGACGGTTCCGCCGGTTCTACTCCCAGCCTCCTGCAGATGGACACCACCGTCTGTGTCCTGGCCACAGGGTCCCTAGGCTCCTACCTAGGCCGACAGATTTACTTCTTCCAGCTCTCTCCACTACCTCCTCTCCTTTCCTCTCCCTAACACAATCTGCAACTCACTGTTGGTTTTCCCCACCCCTGCCCATCAATCCTCTTCGGTGGGCATGGCCAACTGCCTGACCCCGCCCCCGAGTGCGGATGTCCAGGACAGATAGGGGTGACTCAGGGTTTTGATTAACTGATGGGACCTTTTTGGGGCACCAGATGTTATGCAGGGGACTACCTGTGACCCCTGGCTAGTCCAGGGCGTCACAAATGTATAGTACATGTAGTACAGGTAGAGAGCAGTACAGGTACAGAGAGGTATAGTCCATGTAATACAGTATAGAGAGCAGTGTAGTGCATGTAGTACAGGTATAGATCAGTACAGTATAGTACATACGTATAGTACAGGTACAGGGCCTCGGACAGTGGATCTTCTCCATATGAATGTTTCTGAATTTTTGCTTATCTTTTGTTTGTTTTTTTATAGGGAGTTGATGGCATCAGGGGTCTTAAAGGACATAAGGGAGAAAAGGTAAGGAATAATACAGATTTGTAGGTATCCGCCACCTGCGCACTGCCCAGTTACCACTCACATCACACCATGCCCCACTAGATCCCGTTTACATGATTCCTTCCCGACCACATTCATTCTTTATTTTACAGGGTGAAGACGGTTTCCCAGGATTCAAAGGCGACATGGGTGGAAAGGGAGACAAGGTGAGGCCCATCTCCATCTGTCTCATAAACTTTATATTTGTCTAAAATAAATCCCTGTACAAATCCTATTACTGAATCCATTTACATTGTATTGGTGACAATACCCCTTCCTCTGCTAATAGTCGGCTTCTTGAGGCCAAAGAACCTTCTGCTGATTTGTTTTACAATTGATTCTATCAAAACTTCACTATTTCAAAACAATCTGTTTAGTTCTGTTGGATTTAAAGAGTTTTTCCAGAAAGATGAGTTTAATTTCCCCGTCAGTCGTCTGTAGTAGATGAGTGGGGTCTGATGCCCGGCGCCCCACCATTAGCTATGAGCAGGTCTGGTGGCGGCCTGGTGTAAGCTGTGCGCGGAGCCGAAACAGCACAGCTCCATACACCGCGTAGTGGCCGTTCTTAGGTACTGCAGCTCAGCAACTAGATCAGCCCTGAAAATACCCTTAGCTTATAGAGATTTACACTCTATGTGCTGGATATCCAACATTACTTATACATGTTTTCTCTGTATTTCTCTTTAGGGTGAATTTGGAGTTCCAGGGTCAAGAGGAGAAGATGGACCTGAGGGTTCAAAGGGAAGATCTGGGCCTCCTGGAGACCCCGGACCCCTTGGATTGATTGGTGAGAAGGTGAGATGTGGTTGTGTCTGGTGTGTGTTAGTTATTAATTAGCTATTAATACCTGGATTGATATTAATGATGTATTTTTTTTATTTCTTTCAGGGTAAACTAGGTGTCCCAGGCCTGCCCGGATATCCTGGACGACAGGGGACGAAGGTGAAGGAGGGTTATCCAAAACATAATGGGCACGCAGAGCGGGAAACTCGGCAATGACTCAGCGTTTCTGTTACGTTCTATCATTACAGGGATCACTTGGCTTCCCAGGATTCGCAGGGGCCAACGGAGAAAAGGGAGCACGGGTATGGGACGTTATCTGCTAAAATAATTACACCCCCCTACATTGATCAATTAGTTGGAAATTAGCAAATTGAACATCAATTAGCCAATGTAATGGCCTATAATCCAAATTCTTGGCTGCTTTGTTTTAGCTTCTTTAGAATTTCTAATAATTTTTTTTTTTTCATTTAAAAATGGTAAAGTAATTATATATTTTTTATTTCTTAGTAGTGGTTTGACCATTTTTTTCTGAATCCACTGCATAAACATAGATTGCCTGAAGCCACCACTAGAGGGAGCTCATTGCATACGGTCCTATCATGGCATTTACTGTATGCAGATAGCTCCTCAGCTCCCTCTAGTGGTGACAGCTGGCAATGACTGTTATGTCCAAACAAGAGATTTGGGGCAATAACTGTTTCCCAATGCGATATATTAAAAAATAAATCACTATATATATTAAAAAGGCAAAACTTCACTTAAAAGTATATTTGCTAGTGTTGTGTTAGTACAGAACTGTTTATATTGGTAATATTGATATTTTATGTATTTTTTTATTGCTTGTTGTGCAAGTAAAATTCTTATTTTAATTTTTTTTCAGGGTCTTTCTGGAAAATCAGGCCCTAGGGGAGAGAGGGGACCCTCTGTAAGTGATTTCCTCAATTATTTTTTATCTCACTTTTTCCTACCTGAACAAATTCTTAGCAGCTGTTTAGTTTATTCTCCCAGTCAGACCTGACACTATCATTGTTCGGATCTTTCCCTGCGTCTTTCTATATATTAGGATATTATAAACAATATCTGGTCCTGGTTAAGCCGTAATATGTCCGTAATGCTGCCATAAAGTGTGGACGTTACAGGAGGACTGACAACAATTAATGGGATGCAGTGTAATAGGATGCAGTGTAATGGGATATAGTGTAATGGGATGCAATGTCTATTTTCTATGTTTAATAATAATCTGGTTTTTTTTTTCCAGGGTCCAAGAGGTCAAAGAGGCCCCCGAGGAGCCACAGGAAAATCTGGACCAAAGGTTGTAAAATAAACTTTGCTGTCTTATTTCTCCTATTTTATTGTGATTCTTCAGCCTTTAGCATAGATATTGTATATTTTATTATGATGATGGGCGGATACAATGCAATAAATAAATGTGCAGCCGCTGAGAAAGAGGCCGATATTCCTCACATCAGCATAATAAAGCAGAAATTACACCTGTACCCAAACCATTGTCACCACATATTAATCCACACGTAATGATAATGACAGTTGTGTGTTAGTAAACTCCATCCCAGAAACATTATATATGTGACATTCTAGGGTTTCGCCATGTAATCACTTATTTTGCTCCCTCTAGGGCACATCTGGAGGAGACGGTCCTTCCGGCCCAGCAGGAGAGAGAGTAAGTCCGGATCTCAAATCAACATAATCTTCATAATCAATATTATATCGATCTCATAGTTCTTGTCGTTGCCCCGTATATTGTGTAATCATCTACATCCATGTGACACTTTACGTTTCTTCACCTCTCTGTATTTACTACCAGTTGATTCTTACTCTTTCTTCTTCACAC
This sequence comes from Anomaloglossus baeobatrachus, assembly GCF_048569485.1. NCBI lineage: Eukaryota > Metazoa > Chordata > Amphibia > Anura > Aromobatidae > Anomaloglossus > Anomaloglossus baeobatrachus. Next base: position 20,278,300 of record NC_134361.1, read on the forward strand.
CATCTTAGTTTTATCATTAGTTCCCTATAATATCATTTATTTCTCATGTGACTTATTTCACCTTTTTTATATTTTACCACTTTCTTCTTTCCGTGTTTCCTCTAAGTCGGCTTCTTCTTTTCCAGGGTCTTCCTGGACCACAAGGATCTAATGGCTTCCCTGGGCCTAAAGGACCTCCTGTGAGTACACCATTCAATTCTTACCACCAACTCTGCACTATTGTCGATGAGCTGTAATTATGCTACATCATTAATGTAAGCATATAAGGTGCCCGTACATTTTGTATAATACTATGGGGACCAGTGTCTGTGGTTGAGTGACATGAAAATTGCAGTGTTCAATTCTGAGATTGCTCCTAAATATTGTCAAAAAAACCAAACTGTTTAGAGTTTTGGCCACAGCTTATGATTAGTGATGAGAGGGCACTACCATGCTCGGGCGACCGGTACTCGTAAGTAGTGATGAACGGGCACTACCATGTTCGGGTGCTCGGAACTAGTGAAGAGCAGGCACTACCATGCTCGGGGCTCGGCACTCATAAGTAGTGATGAGCGGGCACTACCATGCTTGGGTGCTCTGTACTTGTAACTAGTGATGAGCGGGCACTACCATGCTCGGGTACTCAGTACTCGTAAGTAGTGATGAGCGGGCACTACCATGCTCAGGTGCTCGGTACTCGTAAGTAGTCATGAGCGAGCACTTCCATGCTCAGGTGCTCGGTACTCGTAAGTAGTGATGAGCAAGCACTACCATGCTCAGGTACTCGTAACTAGTGATGAGCGGGCACTACCATGCTCAGGTGCTCGGTACTCGTAACTAGTGATGAGCGGGCACTACAATGCTCAGGTGCTCGGTACTCGTAACTAGTGATGAACGGCACTACCATGCTCGGGTGCTCAATATTCGTAACTAGTGATGAGCGGGCACTACCATGCTCGGATGATCGGTACTTGTAACTAGTGATGAGCGGGCACTACCATGCTCAGGTGCTCAGTACTGGTAACTAGTGATGAGCGGGCACTACCATGCTCAGGTGCTCAGTACTGGTAACTAGTGATGAGCGGGCACTACCATGCTCAGGTGCTCAGTACTGGTAACTAGTGATGAGCAGACACTACCATGCTTGAGTGCTCGGTACTCGTAACTAGTGATGAGCGGGCACTACCATGCTTGAGTGCTCGGTACTCGTAACTAGTGATGAGCGGGCACGACCATACTTGAGTGCTCGGTACTTATAACTAGTGATGAGCGGGCACTACAATGCTCGGGTGCTCTGTACTCATAACTAGTGATGAGCGAGCACTACCATGCTCGGGTGCTCAGTACTCGTAACTAGTGATGAGCGGGCACTACCATGCTCGGGTGCTCAGTACTCGTAACTAGTGATGAGCGGGCACTACCATGCTCGGGCGCCTTAATATTTCACGGCGCTTAAAAATATTATCATATAGATTCTCTTCCATGGGGTTTGTTATATCCGGTACTATCCTGAACAGTTAAAAAAACAAAAACTGACATCTATTGTATTGGTGGGATCCATCAGGATCGAATACAACATGGGCCAGAACTGATCCATCATATGTCTTATGTGACCCAAAAATCATGATACCATTGTGAACAAGGCCTTAACGATAAGAATCCCCGCCTGTGACCGCACTGACTTTAATGATGGAGATACTATTAGAAAACCTATGGCGTTATTAATAATCTCTGATGTCACTATTCGTAACACTTCTGAGACATTGATCCCTGGAAGACATGGTCTCTATGAAGACAGGACAAAACACTTATTTCTCCATCTTCTTGTTCTTCTCCAGGGTCCCCCAGGAAAGGATGGGATCCCAGGACATCCCGGGCAGAGGGGAGAAGTGGTGAGTACTGAGACTTCCTGGTGATCCACAGATATAACCTTCTGACAATATCGTATAAAACTGTCACAAAGCCGCCATATCATATAAAAGCTCGTCTCTTCGTTTCTTATGTCTTTGTAGGGTTTCCAAGGTAAAATGGGAACTACTGGACCTCCTGGTGTGGTGGGACCTCAGGTACGATACACACAGGACATCTCTCATCAGTTCATTGATTTGGCATCTTCCATCACTTGTCTGACAGATGTTTTCACTAAATGTCTGTTTATATGCAGGGAGCTCAAGGTGAATCTGGCCAAATGGGAGAGAGAGGACACCCGGGTCCCCCAGGACCTCCAGGAGAGCAGGGCTTGTCCGGTGCATCTGGTAAAGAAGGGACTAAGGTGAGCAAATATTAACTCTTCCATTTTCAATTTGAAGCCCAAATACTTCCACATGGCAGTAAATTACTTGTCCTTATGCACCTGAAGTGGTGAGTCCTATCAAATAAATTGTGTTTCACTAGGATTTGCCATTATATTATGATCTCTGCAAGGCCTAAGACCTTCTCTGGACTTTAAGACTTCCACCTATCCAAAGAATGAAGGGTACTACTAGGAATCTTCCCTGTACCTCGGTGCTCTTGGCCACCCGACTGCCCAGAGCTGGACCCAGTCACATGAATAAGGCTGAGCTGCGGCTCCTGTATAGCAGCACCAATGTGCAGAGCATGCAGTGCTACCTGAGCTCTGCAGACCATCGTTCTCAGGATTGTTTGAGGTCTCAGAGACTGGTCCTTCAACTATCAAAAAGTGATTGCACATTATAGCAAACAAAACTCTACTGTAAATTCTACATGCTCCAATCAGCCATAACTCCTTGTGTCTGATTTACGCCCCTGGAGCCGCCAAATCAGCTCTAACCCATTCAGATGTGTAATGATCCCCACTACCTTAAAAAAAAATCCAACTTCTTCAGTGGATACCAGTGCCACACTATATGCACAACCCAAGATCTGTGATGGTGTCCTGTGATTCCTGGCATCAAGATGTTAGCAGCAGATCCCGCCCGTAAGTGGCACAGTGCGGCCCATATGAATTGGACTTGTGTTCCAGCACATCCCAAAGATGCTTGTTAGATTGAGATCTGGACACATGGACTGTACAATAGTTAGGGAGGTAGTAAGTGTCACATCTACATGAATGCCAGGACCTAAGGTTTCCCAGCAGAAAATTGGTCCATCACGCTTCTTCTACTGAGGAACTTTTAGCAGTGGACAGGGGTCAGCATGGGCCCATCATGGACCAGTCTATGGCTACTCAGCCCATACACAAGCTGTGAAGCTCTGTGTGTACTGACACTTTATTATCATAGTTAGCATTACTTTTTCAGCAATTTGTAGTACAGTAGCTCTTCTGTATAACAGGACCAGGCAGCTTAGTCCTCGCTCTACACGCACATAAAATTGGCGCCTCTGACTCTGGTGCCTTCTTTGGACTACTTTTGGTGAGTAGTAACTGCTGCATATTGAGGACACCTCACAAAACCTGCCAAATATGAGGAACACCCCACAAGACCTGCCGTGTATCGGGACCCCCCCCACAAGACCCACCGTATAACAGGAACACACCACAAGACCTGTCACATGTGGGGAATAACTTACAAGACCCACCGTATACAGGGAACACCCCACAAGACCTGCAGTATAAACCAGGAATACCTTACAAGACTTACCATGTACTGGGAACACCCCACAAGGCCTGCCGTGTATCGGGAACTCCTTACAAGACCCGCCGCATACCGGGAACACACCACAAGACCCGTCGAATATGGGGAATAACTTATAAGACCCGCAGTATACAGGACAGACCCCACAACACCTGCAGTATAAGCCAGGAATACCTTAGAAGACCCATCATATACTAGGAATACCGCACAAGACCTGCCGTGTATCAGGAACACCCTACAAGACCAACTGTATACTGGGAGCACCGCACAAGATCTTCCAAATACCAGGAAAATCGAACAAGACCTGCCGTATACCGACAACACCCCACAAGAGCCGCCTTATACTGGGAAAACACTACAAAAACCTGATGTATACTGGGTTCACCCCACAAGACCCACTATATACTGGGAACATTCCAAGAGAGCTGCCGTATACTAGGAATACCCCACAAGACCTGTCGTATACCGGGAACACCCCATAAGACCCTCCGTATACCGGGAACGCAACACAAGATTCAGTATATACAGGGAAGACCCCGCAAGACCCGCTATATACCGGGAAAACCCCATAAGACCTACCTTATAATCTGTTTGGAGATGCTGTGATCTAATCATCTAGTAATCATCAATTGGCCCTTGTCAGCCTCGCTTACCTCCTTATTGTTGCCTTTTTTCCTCTCTCCAGCACATCAACTTCAAGAATTGACTGTTCAATTATTAATAATATAAAAATATATCCACCCCAGGCGGGATCCTGCATAACCAGATGATCAGTGTTATTTACCTGTTAGTAGTTGTAGGGTTATTTGCTTTTACCCCTCGTTATTTTAGCATTTCTTACACTTCCGCTCATTCTTTTTTTTCAAAGGGAGATCCCGGCGGTGTTGGTGTCCCTGGAAAGGATGGTCCAGCGGGTCTGAGAGGATTTCCTGGAGAGAGAGGCCTGCCCGGTACACCGGTGAGTACCTGACGTGTGACCTTACCGGGGAGAGGGCACATCATCATTAATATGGTGGTAACCACATAGATATCAGAGCAGGAGGATGTTAGGACTAGATTTCAGACACTCGTCCTTCTTCCCTGGTCCCACGCGTCACATTCAGGTTGCGTTCTGAATTTTTTCTCTATTATTTGTATTGGTGTTCTCGGCCTATAACCATCAGGAGAAATAGAATTGGGAATCACTGAAGAAAAAGCAAATGAAGGCCGCACAGCATTGATACTCCACACATTAGATAAAGTTTAATGTACAAACAACTTTACCATACAGAGAATATCTCCAGGACCATAACACATATCACCATAATGACCACATAGCTCTGTACATGTGGCTGCCATTTTTAGTACATCTCCTGGAATTTGACTCCGCTTCTTCTATGTAGATCTGAGAACAAAGAAATAGACAAAATTCTCTTTGTTAATGGCTTCTGTCAGGTCTCTGAAATCTGAAAGAAAGTTTTCTATGAAAAAATACTCCTGATAATTTTGTATCCAGCTTAAGGCGGGCTTTGCACGTTGCGACATCGCAAGCCGATGCTGCGATGTCGCACGCGATAGTCCCCGCCCCCGTCGCAGGTACGATATCTTGTGATAGCTGGCGTAGCGATAATTATCGCTACGCCAGCTTCACATGCACTCACCTGCCCTGCGACCGTCGCTCTGGCCGGTGACCCGCCTCCTTCCTAAGGGGGCGGGTCGTGCAGCGTCACAGCGACGTCACACGGCAGGCGGCCAATGGCGGAGGAGGGGCGGAGATGAGCAGGATGTAAACATTCCGCCCACCTCCTTCCTTCCGTATAGCCGCTGGCGGCAGGTAAGGAGATGTTCCTCGCTCCTGCGGCTCCATACACAGCGATGTGTGCTGCCACAGGAATGAGGAACAACATCGTACCTGTCGCTGCAGCGGCATTATGGAAATGTCGGAGCCTGCACCGATGATACGATAACGACGCTTTTGCGCTCGTTCATCGTATCATCTAGGATTTACACACTACGATATCGCAAGTGACGCCGGATGTGCATCACTTTCGATTTGACCCCACCGACATCGCACCTGCGATGTCGTAGTGTGCAAAGCCGCCCTAAGGCAGCGCTCCAGATCCCCGTCCTCCTTTCTCTCACTGATAGGTTTGTAGTCTGAATTTATAATCAGAGGGAGGGAGCAGCCTGAACCAATGAGGAGGCAGGGGGTGTGTCTCAGACTATCGCTGATTCTCTGGTGCTGGAGCCTTAACGGGGCTTTACACGGTAGCGATATCGCTAGCAATTTGTAGCGATAGTGAGCGTGTAAGTACCCGCCCCCGTCGCGCATGTGATTGTTTGTGATCGCTGCCGCTGCGAACATTATCGCTACGGCAGCGTCACCCGCACTTACCTGGTCGGCGGCGTCGCTGTGACTGCCTAACAATCCCTCCTTCAAGGGGGAGGGACGTTTGGCATCACAGCGACGTCACAATATCACTAAGCTGCCGGCCAATCAAAGCGGAGGGGCGGAGATGAGCAGGACGTAACATCCCGCCCACCTCCTTCCTTCCACATTGTGGCCAGCGGCAGGTAAGGAGACGTTCCTCGCTCATGCGGTGTTACACATAGCGATGTGTGCTGCCGCATGAGCGATGAACCACCTGGATAAACAACCCTTACCGATTTTTGAGTTTGGGACGACCTCTCCATGGTGAACGATTTTCACCATTTTTGAGGTCGCATAAGGTCGCTGGTAAGTGTAACACGCTGCGATATCGTTAATGACGCCGGATGTGCGTCACTAACAACTTGACACCGACGACAAAACATTAACGATACTGTAGTCACAGATCACAAGACATTCTACATTTTATTGTCTTTTCTTTTTTTCTGTGTTGAGTTGTCAGGTAAAATTACTAAATCTTTGATTTTCTTTACCTCTTAGGGGGGTCCAGGTCTGAAGGGTAATGAAGGTCCAGCAGGTCCCGCTGGTCCAGCAGTAAGTTCTCATCGTCTTTATTACTCTCACCTTTCATGATAGAGAACATATGTTTCTGACTATACAGATATAGTTTATGCATCCCATACTACCATTTCCGTTAATAAGAGATATACTAATTACTGTTATATTATACGATCAGTATTATTACACCTGGATGCACTCTTGCACTTGCTCTCTTTAGGGATTTCTCTGTTTTTGTCACTTGTGATAATAAAATTTATGTTTTCCTGTTTACTTGAGTCACCAGTTGTTAATATTATCCATAGGGATCTCCTGGTGAGAGAGGTGGACCCGGCCAGGGTGGACCCATCGGGCCTCCAGGAAGACCGGGCCCACAAGGACCTGCAGGTGCTGCCGGAGAAAAGGGTGTTCCCGTATGTATAAACCTGGGTGGGCATGACGTCCATATACCTCTCTTCATGTCCATATACCTGTCTACATGTCCACATACCTGTCTACACGTCCATATACCTCTCTACATGTCCATATACCTGTCTACACATCTGTGGCGCCCCTGAGGCTTCAGGCGCCAAAGGGTACTGCCCCTCACCGAGGTGCGGTGCTCATCTCGGATACGGAGGAGGTCGTCACCAGTAACCACCACTAAAACACCCATCCAACACATAACACGGGAGCTCTTCCACTGGGACCGGGCTATGGTAGGTGTTGGGGTAGCCATCATGAGGTTTGGGACCTCTTGCCCACTAGTTCGGGAATCCAGGAGGCGGGTCTTCCAGAGGGGAAGTGAGGAGCCATCTCACACAGAATTGAGAGAGTAAGGAGCGAGCTCCGGGCACAGCAGTGTCTGGAAGGAATCGGGAACAAGCAAGAAAGGACACGAATAGTTCGGGGCCCGTGGTCTGGAGCTGGGAGCTCGACCCGGGTTCTTAGGAAGGAAGAGGGATCCCAGGGATCGCGGGGAGTGCAGAAGGCACCCATGACCCATTTTTTCGGCCCAGGAGCTGGGGTGGAGGGAAAGCATCGAAAGGAGACACGCAGAAGGAAACACTGGCCTCGACCTCCAAAGTATCCAGGATCAGGTGGGGCCCCATCACAGCGTGACGCTGCACACCAAGGGCAGAGTGACCAGTGAGTAAAGAGAACTTGAACTGTACGCTCTGTGTCGTCCTGTCATTGCCGCCACCCTCACCATCGCGCCGCTCCGCCATAGGCGAGTACTACTACCGCCATCGTCCTCCCTGTGGCCTAGCTCTACCTGTGCAGAGCTGAAACACCTGAGCTGTGTCACCATCCGCCCCAGAAGAGAGAAGAAGCGTTGGCTCAAACTGGCCGGGCACCACAGGTGGCGTCACGAACAACTACGCACATCATCCCCATCCTCAGCCTTTATTGACACCGGACAGGGTCACAGAACCGGGCGAGGCCACCGTGGTGACCCAGGAGAAGAACCGCGGCCCGTTGAAGGGTAACCTCCGACCCCGTGGGCGCGTCACATCCATATACCTATCTTCACATCTGTATACCTCTCTACACGGGTCCATATAACTGTCTACACGTCCATATACCTATCTACACATCTTTATACCTCTATCTAGATTGCAATTAGAGTTATATATTCTTCATTTATTCTAGGGGGAGAAAGGTCCCATTGGCCCAGCGGGTAGAGATGGGGTGCAGGGACCTGTGGGTCTTCCTGGGCCGGCTGGACCTCCTGGAATCTCAGGAGAAGATGGAGATAAGGTAGAGTTCAATGTTTGTGTCCTTCACGGATGTTCAAAGAAAACTCCAAAGATATCCGGAATATCTTGTTGTAATTACTCTCTTATGTCACTTTATTTAGACTTGTGGTGTGGAAAATACCCAATATTACCTATACCTTTATCATTTTACAGGGTGAGGTTGGCGAGCATGGACAGAAAGGAGCCAAAGGAAACAAGGGAGAACATGTAAGTATCTGTATGGAATGGAGACCACACAGACCACACACCGGCTCATCTGACGTCTCCATTACCGGCTTTGCCATTGTTTCGAAACGTTTCTAAGCAAAGTAATCCCACGACTATGACCATAAACTGTGCTTCACGTATTATGCCCTAGAAACATGGCCTCTGTTTACTCAGGTACACCGGCAAAAAGGTTAAGCATCAAGGCCAGTGGTTGCCATCCTGGCATATTGTGGGAGCGGCATATCACGATCACTCAATGTCAGGTCAAGGATAGGCACATATCACTTAACACCCGGATGTATTTGTGACTAGTGCGTTCTGCCAATGTTTAGCTACAAAATACTAAACATTACAAAGACATTACACAGACTATAGACATGTAAAAAGCCCCATATACAGGCATAAACATAACACAATTTTTGGGGATGGGTTATACATCACAGTGCCCCAACAACAAAGCAGAAAACAGAGGAGCTCATCTGTTCATGATAGTTGGACAAAATCCAGGGGGAAGCAGCTGCACCCATCGATCGGCCTTCACCTGAGCCACCAAATGAGATACATGAAGGCCACATTACTGAGCTAACCTACTACATAGAAAATCCGATCAAATTTCGGGGTCACCAAGAATCTAGACATCGTCTGTCCAACCAAAGAGTCAATTCAACTGCAAACAACAAATATAATATATATTAATGCAGATCTTACAGAATTACTGTGAGGCAGAATGGACGCTGCACTTTACATATCTGTAACCCCAGGTCTGATCCTGCGCTCAGCTCCGGACACTAAAGGCCCTGTCACACACAGAGATAAATCTTTGGCAGATCTGTGGTTGCAGTGAAATCATGGACATATTGTTCCATTTGTACACAGCCACAAACCTGGCACTGATTGTCCACAATTTCACTGCAACCACAGATCTACCACAGATCTACCACAGATCTACCACAGATCTACCACAGATCTACCACAGATCTACCACAGATCTACCACAGATCTACCACAGATCTACCACAGATTTATCTGTGTGTGTGACAGGGCCTTAACACCCGAGCGTCACTATGAGCAGTTTCATTACTAATGCACCGCAGGACGCAGCTGGTCCCCATGATAAAAGGCAGCAACAGCACAGGAGCAAAATACTGATGACACAACCACCCACAGACCAACCATTCCTGGAGGGACGGTTACTTAGTGTTACAAATGCTGACGGTTAAAGCTTGTGTAATGTCCTGTCACAGATACGTGTAGTGCACCATGCCAGCTGCAGCCTATTGGTGACATCCATACTATTAGGTCAGGCGACCTGCCCAGCACAAAATAAGTGCACCCCTCAGGGTCTGACACGCCAATTCCCCTCAACAACACTACAACACCCGGCTGCACCCTGCAAAAATGAAGAAAAAAAAATACACCAACTTGCAACCCGGGTCAAGGGTGCTCATTGTCTGGCCAGTGCCTACAATGAAATTAAAATGTGAAAAATCTTAAAAAAAAAAAGTCTTTGCTTGATTTCTCATTTCCAGTTTCGCAGATGGAGTTCCTTACTCTCGCAAGGTCCAGCATTGACTCTCCGCTGTTGCCCCGGTCTCTATTGTTTGTCTGCAGTGCTGATGTCACATTGATATCACTGCAGCCAATCACTGAAATCAGTGGCTCATGACAAATATATCAAACAACAGAGATGAGACAACAGCAGGAGGCAATTCTGGACCTAGGGAGGGTAAGTAAAGTATGATTTCTTTGTTTTTACATAAACTTGCCCCTGGGACTATAGTTTACCAAAATAGAAAAACCCCTTTAAATATTCACACTGCTAGTCACTTTACATGCAACAAAAAAAATGTGCAGCCTGTGGATGGGATTTGTTTTATCTACTCATCCATACACCTGTGCTGTAAACCACTGTGGCAATTACCTCTGCAAATTTTCATGTAAAATTTGCAACTTTTCTATCCTACCTGTTATAATATTCACACAAGACACGTAATGCAGAGCCTATAAAACATTGAGCCTGCGGAGTCTGACGTTACCCCAGTTCCTTTTCTGTAAAAAAAAAGTATTGATAAATAATTTCCTTTCTTTTTAGGGTCCTCCGGGTCCCCCCGGTCCTATCGGTCCTTTAGGACAGCCAGGAACTCCGGTAAGTGTCACTTCACATAAATAAGGGTACTTTCACACTTGCGTTAATTTCCTTCCGTCACAATCCGCCCTTTTGGAAAACAGCGGAATCCATTAACGGATTCCGCTGTTTCCCATAGACTTGTATGGATGACGGATTGTGCCAAAAGTACCTGCGTTGCTTCCGCTGGTCGACGCTGCGTTGCGTCCGCCGGGCGGAAGGAACGTAGCATGTAACGTTTGTTGAGCGGCGGAATCCTCTATTTTTCACTGCCCATGCTCATCCTTTTTTTTTTTTTTTAATCACAGAAACTTTATTTTGTCTCTCGGTGGCCGAACGTTCAGCTGAGCGCCCAACCGCCGGCATGTGAGAGCTCTCAGCTGAGCGCCCAGCCGCCGGGTATTGAGAGCGCTCAGCTGAGCGCCCAGCCGCCGGCATGTGAGAGCTCTCAGCTGAGCGTCCGGCCGCCGCAATGTGAGAGCTCTCCGCTGAGCGCCAGCATGTGAGAGCTCTCAGCTGAGCGCCCGGCCGCCGGCATGTGAGAGCTCTCCGCTGAGCGCCGGCATGTGAGAGCTCTCAGCTGAGCGTCCCGCCACCGGCATGTGAGAGCTCTCCGCTGAGCGCCGGCATGTAAGAGCTCTCAGCTGAGCGCCCGGCCGCCGCAATGTGAGAGCTCTCCGCTGAGCGCCAGCATGTGAGAGCTCTCAGCTGAGCGCCCGGCCGCCGGCATGTGAGAGCTCTCCGCTGAGCGCCGGCATGTGAGAGCTCTCAGCTGAGCGTCCCGCCACCGGCATGTGAGAGCTCTCCGCTGAGCGCCGGCATGTAAGAGCTCTCAGCTGAGCGCCCGGCCGCCGGCATGTGAGAGCTCTAAGCTGAGCGCCCGGCTGCCGGCATGTGAGAGTGATCAGCTGAGCGCCCGGCCGCCATGTGATCAGCTGATCGTTCACAATAATCTGCTGCAGGTAAAACTGTAAAAAAGAAAAAAAAATAAATAAAAAAAAAAAAAGCTTTACGTTGTTTTGTACGATCCGTTCCGCATTCGTTGTGCCATTATATACAACGCATCTGTTGCATCCGTCACACAACGCAATGCAACGGATGCCGTTCAACGCAAGTGTGAAATTAGCCTTAGAAGTAATGTTTACATCATAATATCTAAAAATTGGAAAATATTTTTTTTTCAGACATTTTTATTGTTACCTAAACTCTACCAATGGATTCTATCATTCTGTAGATGGATGGATGGATGTAGATTCTGATGACGGTTCCTCTCATTTTGTTCTTTTCTCTAAAACGCCAAGTAGCAATGTCATTAAACCAGAGGGAAATCTATAGACACCGGGTGAAAAATACGACCTACAGTTTAGTATCTAACAAGCTAATAATGGCGGCGAATGTTCAAACCTTGAAGACAATTTATCAATGTTCAAGAGACTCTGTCACCGCTTCTTCCCCTAAAAAATACCAGAAAGAAGCAACAGAAGAAAAGACAGTCCTAGAATCAGGCCTTGTGCCTGTAAATTATACTCAATGGAGTCTTCAGCAGACACGGCTGTAATTACTGCTACTTTTTTATACCCGGGGGACTTCTTCAGGCATAATTTACACCAGCAGAACGAAAACCATTGTCTCTCTTTCCTTATATACATTAATTAAATCACACTAACAGTGGCGTAACTAGAGTCCGATAGGCCCTGGTGCAAAATGGGGACCTGGCAACCCCCCCCCCCGCATGTTAGTCAGATGTATGGGCCCTTGTAGCATTCTAAATCCCATAAAGACATGAGTTTCTCCCACTCTCCCTTCATAATGGAGTAATATCCCCCATCCTGGTATTTATGACCCTCAACCTGTTGTATGTGTCCCCCATCCTGGTAAATATGGCCCCCATCCTGGTATATATGACCTCCATCCTGTTGTTTATATCCCCCTTCCTGGTATATAAGTTCCCCATCCTGGTAAATATGTCCCCCATCCTGGTATATATAACCTTCATCCTGTTGCATATGTCCCCCATCTTGGTATATAAGTTCACCATCCTGGTATATATGTCCACATCCTTGTATATACGTTTCCCATCATGGAAAATATATTTTCATCCTGGGCCCAGCCTGGTATGTATCTCCCCAATTCTTGTATATATGTCCCCCATTCCAGTATATATGTTTCTCATCCTGGTATGTATCTCCTCATCCTGGGTCCAGCTTGGCATTTATGTGCACCATTCTGGTATATTTGTCCCCCATCCTGGTAAATCTGTCCCCATGTTGGCATATATGTCCTTATTCTGTGCCTCGTATGTCCTTATCCTGTGATACATCCTGGTATATATGTCCTTATCATTGGCCCCTTTCTGGTTTATATACTCTCTTTTCTGACTCCAACACATAAAAAAGAAACATTCTTCTCACCTTCCTTCACTCCCAGGTTGTGCAGCGTCCTCCTCTGTAGCTGGCAGTCCTCCAGTCACTTTCATGCCAATGTCAGTTGTCAGCCTCTATTCGGCTGGCAGCGTATATTGCAGCGCAGGGTCCAGACAGGTCTCTAGGTCGCAATGCTTCTCAGCTGGATGTTTGCCCTCAGATGCACATCCAGCTGAAGTAGGCAGTGAGGTTGGTGGGTTCCTCGTCCCCAGGCCTGGTCGCGACCTCTGTGACCACAATCGTTGTGCTCCTGCATAGGAAGAAAATGATTGAGAACAAGTGGCGGATGCTCTATAACATATGTCCAGATCAATGAGCGATCGAGGAAGATAACGTTAACGCTGAGCATTCCTCCGTCTATCACAGATCTGCTGCTCTACTCATCGTCTTACCTAATCAAAAGAGTAATAAAAACAAATCACCTGAAATGAAAATAAATGTGTGAAGACAAATCACAATAAAAACTTATAAAAGTCATCTGATTTAGCTGAACATTTCTGTAGAATAATTCTATACTGTAATCTCCATCATAATAAATGTTACTGAAGTCTTGTTCCACATATAAGGTACCTCTGTATATGAAGTCAGAGCACAAAAACCACAGGCGTGACCCGGTCCGGCCTTTATTGACCCATATTTCTCTATCCAGGGCGCTGATGGAGAGCCCGGTCCACGAGGACAGCAGGGAATTTTTGGCGCAAAAGGAGATGAAGGCACCAGAGGATTCCCCGGATCTCCAGGACCCATTGGCCTACAGGTGAGATGTATGGAGAAGCCATAGTGAGGGGCACTTAGAACAAAATGAGTCTCATATCTTTGGTTACACAAGTAAATTGACCACAGGTAAAGGATATTGTAAAATAATGTTTGTAAACACAAGCACCTTTATAATTTTCTGCTTATTAAAATTCTTGAGAATTAATACTTTTTTCTGTTCACAGCTCGTTGTTAAGAAACCGACCACCGTAGTAGGCTAACTTGTAAACTCTGAAGCTGATCATGGTCGGCTTCAGAGCAGCGCTTACAAGGTCAATATTAAAGAGCCTGTAAGTGCTGCACATACTCTGCTATCCAGCAGCGGTAGTTGGTCTCCAAAGCAAAAAGCTGTAAACAAAAGAAAAATGTTAATATCTCAAGAATGTAGGACTTTTTTAGTAAGTAATAAATTGCAAAATGGTTTGTATTTACAAGATCTATCTGACAATTCTCATTTATATTGACATTATAGAAAGGGTGAAATCAGTTAGTTTAGACGTTTCAGTTTACATCTTAAGGGTGCTTTACACGCTGCAACATCGCTAGCGATCTCGTTAGCGATGTAACACGCCAGATCGCAGATGCGATCTTCCGAGATCGCACAAAGGTCGTTTTTTGTAGCGCCGGTCACATGTGCGGTCACATGATAGCATCTGCGATCTGGTGTGTCACATCGCTAACGAGATCGCTAGCGATGTCGCGGCGTGTAAAGCACCCTTTAGAATTAGGGTCTTAAGGTCCCGTTACACGCAACGACATCAATAACGAGATATCGCTGGGGTCACGGAATTCGTGACGCACATCCGGCGTCGTTAGCGACATCGTTGCGTGTGACACCTACGAGCGACCGCTAATGATCCCAAAAAACGGCACAAATCGTTCATTGTTGACACGTCGTTCCTTTCCAAAAAATCGTTGATCTTTTAGGACGCAGGTTGTTTGTCGTTCCTGAGGCAGCACACATCGCTACGTGTGACACCCCGGGAATGACTAACAACAGCGTTCCTGCGTCCTCCGGCAACGAGGTGGGAGTGACTTTCATGCGGCTGCTCTCCGCCCCTCCGCTTCTATTGGTGACGCCGCACGAACCTCCCCCTTAAAAAACAGTTTGTTTGTCGGCCACAGCGACATCGTTAGGAAGGTCTGTGCGTGTGACGCGTACTAGCGATATTGTTCGCCACGGGCAGTGATTTGCCCGTGACGCACGCACGACAGGGGCGGGTGCGATCGCTAGGGATGTCGCAGCGTGTAAAGCGGCCTTTAGAATATAATC
Source organism: Anomaloglossus baeobatrachus (assembly GCF_048569485.1). NCBI lineage: Eukaryota > Metazoa > Chordata > Amphibia > Anura > Aromobatidae > Anomaloglossus > Anomaloglossus baeobatrachus. The sequence goes on from NC_134361.1 coordinate 20,293,324, forward strand.
AGAAACAATAAACGTTATATACCGCCCCCTTAATAATGCATTGCCCCTACAGATGCTCCTAATACAGAGGGATTTGGCAACTAGATGTCCCGGGGATCTGTGTTATTTCTTGGGGTCGGCAGCTTTTAGCTCATGAGTGGATAATGCATGGATTGGTATTAGAAGGGCTGGATAGGACAAGTTTAGGTAGAACATGATCCGGGGGCAGCAGAATCAGGGACGGATCATGGCAGATAATGGATCAGTGTTAAGCGTCGATGGTTGTTTTATAAAGGTTTATCCTCCGTTTGGCTGAATCATTGCACGTTTCCGTGGATCAGATCTCTGTTTGGCTGTTGCACGGAGGGGTTAAATTAGTAACCCATGTACTGGAGTTTGGGCTCATGAGAACCTTGAAAAAAGGGGAAAATACAGAATTAAAAGTGAATAAGGACTGGATTTATTTTATTTGCAGGTTTTGGACGGTTATAGAACAAACTCATCTCTGCTGCACACGTACACCAGGGTTATAATCTGTAAATGAGCCTTTATTATGTAAATTCACCCATTACTCTTCTGTTACAGGGGCTGCCCGGCCCGTCTGGTGAGAAGGGAGAAACCGGGGACGTGGGCCCTATGGTGAGTGTGATTGTGTAGTGTGCAATGTCATGTAGCGTCTCTGATGTTCAGTATATTCTTTATATAAATGTTCTCTATTGTTTTTCAGGGACCCCCAGGACCCCCCGGACCTCGCGGACCTGCAGGACCTAACGGAGCTGATGTGAGTTATTACACGTAGTGGTCTATATGTCAGTCCAATCTGGATTAAAAAACAAAAAATACTTATCAGCCTCTGCACCACCATCTGCAATTCCTGTTGTAGACAAAGGGATGCACGGATCAGAGTCCAGCTGGTCACCAGAAGAAGCAATCCAAAAATATCCAAGAAAAATCCAGCAATGCCAAACGATGAATTACAAAACTTTATTTCACATTTTAAAATTTCACGGTTAGGACTCCATTAAAAGGGAAACAGATGACGCGTTTCGGATCCAACAGATCCTTACTCATATTAATATATAGAAATTACAGGCTACACCACATATGCTAGAGGTGCTTAGGGGATCAAGAATCATATAGTAAAGAGAATCCCAGCACTCAAATTGAAGACAAAAGGGGATTTATGCAAAAGTGAATTTATTGACTAATACACTGCAAAGGGAACCTAACCAGAGCAACAGCACCAACGTTTCGGCATAGAGCCTTTCTCAAGGTCGTTGCATCACTGGTCAGAGTAAGGAAATACGGGTCACGGAGGACAACACGCCACGCCGCTGCAGCCTCTCTCCCTGCCACTGATGCCAGTCCCGGACCTCCACTGCAGGCGTCCTCTCACTTCACATTGTGATCCTGTCACCCCTTCACCTATGAGCATACTCTGCAAAAACGTGTGGAACCTTACCATTATTTGCAAACCTCCGGTTGTCCTCTGTGACCCGTATTTCCTTACTCTGACCAGTGATGCAACGACCTTGAGAAAGGCTCTATGCCGAAACGTTGGTGCTGTTGCTCTGGTTAGGTTCCCTTTGCAGTGTATTAGTCAATAAATTCACTTTTGCATAAATCCCCTTTTGTCTTCAATTTGAGTGCTGGGATTCTCTTTACCTTACTCATATTAGTCCAGATTAATGTCCCTGTGGCTGATTTATATGGATCAAAACCTATAAGGAGACGTCATCCGCCTTATATTACCGATACAGGACGTTCTGTAGATACTATTGTATTCTGGACCATCATGTTACCCTACATTGCCAACCCCCTAATTGTGTCACTGTGTAGTTATGGACAAATCAAAAGACAATAATCCCTCATATTAAAGGGGTTGTCATGAAATAAAATCTTATGTCCTATCTTGGGACCTCCAGCAATCAATATGTCCAATTCGTATTTTCCTTGTAAGATATCCCAGTCCTCACACAGAAATATACTCACTGGCAGACACAGACCGAAAAGGGCCTCTGTGCAAGAACAATATATGGGCCCTTTTCAGTCCAATAACTCATCAAAATGGACAATGCACTTGTTTTGGAGGTAGAAATGGCCCCCGACCTCCTGGGCTCCTGTACGGCTGCACAGGTTGCATCAATGATATGTCCGCCCCTGTGTATACTTGAGCAGCGTTCATGCATCTTCATGGTGGAGTCTGATGATAGATCAGTTGACGTCTATCGCCTGTGTACGACCATCTTTACTGGACGCCGTTCTTCCTCTGCGGTAATTGGAGTGTGTCTTGTGCTTTGACACTTACACACCAGCAAATAAAAATGGCCGCCCCCAGCGTCTTAGTTAAAATGTTATAAAGAAAAAGGAAAGAAAAAACATTCCACCCTTTAATTTTATACATTTATAAATAAACATTTTAATATAAAGTTCAAATATGAAAAAAAAAAATATTGTGACAAATTCCCTTTAATGATTGTGTTTCTCTTTGCAGGGACCTCAAGGTCCTCCTGGTGGAATTGGAAACTTGGGACCCCCGGGAGAGAAGGTGAGGCTCTTTCATTTTTGAAAACGCAGTAAAAAATAAGAGGAAATAAAATATGTTCTAAATCCAGTTAGAAATGACCCAAATGGGTTTTGTTGAAAGAATGTCCTTATGTCTCCAAAATATAGGGAGAACCTGGTGAAACCGGCGTCCCTGGTGTCCAAGGGGAATCCGGCCCTAAGGTGAGTGATCAGGACTTCAGTGTAATAGGGAGTGTGGGAAATAACCTACCATTAAAGACCTTCAGCATGTGATCATGGAGTCTGACCTCGCTCTAATGGGATATTGTGCATTAATCCTGGCGTCTTTTTGGATATGGTGCATTAATCCTGGTACCTTTATTCTCTACTTGTCAGGGACCCCGTGGAGACAGAGGTGAAAAGGGAGAATCTGGGCAACCAGGTGACCCTGGACCCTCAGGAGGAAAGGGACCTACTGGTGATGATGGACCTAAAGGAAACCCGGTGAGAACGTAGTTACACATTAAATTATGAAAATTATAAAATTGTTATCTATATAGTAAAAAAAGATAAATTGTAAGAAACCACAAAACACATAATTATCGGGCTGCATTAATTTAGATGTGTCTTGGTAAAGCAAATTATATACACTGAAGATCTTGAAGTCAAACAAGTATGTGTCACCACTATGTGATCAGTGGTTGAAACCTTAACTAAGCCACTGAATGTTGAGCTTGATAAGGAGCAGCGGTCTCTGTAGTTTTGCTCCTACCCATGTCTCCCCCACCTCCCGTGGACCATATGGCATGTCATCAGTGAAAAACCCCATTATCGGCAGGAGAGATGTACTATGACGTCCCCACACACCCGACGCACGTTTCGCATTAGCAATGCTTCATCCTGGATGCTAATGTGAAACGTGCATCAGGTGTGTGACACCATAGTACATCTCTCCTGCCGATTCCCTTTGCAGGTAAACACTGTGTTGCTATGGGACCTTTCTCATGTTTATGTGATTAGTGATGTATCTTTTTATTTAACATATGACTGAGACACTTGTGTCTCTAACTTATTAACTTATAATAGGTCTTTCATTGTTATTATACAAGTGATAAACATTTAGTTATATGTATTGTGATTTATTTATTATTGGTCCGGTTCTATTGTTATAGATACACTATACTGGGGGTTCAGCTAGATTTTCCCAATATATTCCATCTGCCCTTTTGTGGGGTTCTGTTTTTTGAGACAACCTTTTATATATTTATATTTTTATTCTTTACTCTCAATAAAGCTTAAAATATTTTTATGCAATTGCATAAGAGTTTTGTTGGTGTCATTATGTAGTGTTGTAAGTGTTCCCACTGTTGAGATTGTGGTACAGGTGCTATTACTTTTACCTGAGCTGCATTACAGCAGAGCTGTGATCTGTGACTACAGCTTAGTTAGAGTCTGTAGTAGTCTGAGACACACCCCCTAGACACGCCTCCTGTCTCATCATTGGTTGCAGCCGCTGCTCTCTCCCTCCCCTGCAGTTCTGCTTTCTCAGATTGGCTACCGGGCAAAAACATCATGTATATTATAGGCCCCTGAGGAAATCAGTACGAGAAAATCTGCTTCTATAGTAAAAAGGGTAGAAATATTACTGAACTACCAGTGAGAAAGTCAGTTTTCAGGAAATAACACACATTTTCTGTGGCTAATCATCATTAGAAAGGGGAGAAGCTTGAAGATTGGTGTAGCCGCAGTGGCCCCTTCATCATGAGGATCAGTGGGGGCTCCAGTACAATTTCCTCCAATGATAACATGGTGATAGCTTATCCTACAATGGGTCATTACTTTCTACAGTTGAGAGACTTTTTTTTTAGCTAGACATAGATAAGCTGGATTCGACTGATTTTTCAGACCCGGGACCAAGTATTTGCTCATTTTATTACTGATTGACTATCTATTATGCTTCATATATCGGGCGACATGTTATTATTTCCTGGCTAATATTTTTGTCTGTTTTAGGGTCCTGTTGGATTCCCTGGAGATCCTGGCCCCCCCGGAGAGATGGGACCCAGAGTAAGTGTCCACCATGGAGGACAGCATGACCACAATGATGATTACACAACAGCACTAAAGAATGTATATCACTTTACCTATGAGTAGGCGACCATTCCAGCTGTGGTATAGATCTGGGGTGGTCTTCATAGACAAATCGTAGACATATCGTCACTTGACCACCTACTAGGAGTGGGAAGACCAGTGAATCGCGCCAGTGTTCGCACACTTGCTGTCACAATATGGCACTCTGCAGGTATATAGAGTGACGGCAGACTTTTGCCTGGTCAACCCTTTAATGTCCCTTCAATAACTGCCATCAAGAACTTTGCCGTTTTTAGGTGTACACGGCTTCTTCAGTGCATTCCCTGCATCCGGTGATTTGTACCATTCTTGCTAACTGATTTCTATCAATGACCATTATCTCACAGGGACAAGATGGAGCAAAGGGCGACCGAGGAGAGGATGGCGAACAAGGAGAGGCAGTAAGTGGCTGTTACTACAATGACTTCTCTAATATCTGCTGATATCCTCCAGTAGGAAGGATACTCATATTGCTAGAAATATAAGGTTGTGCTTGAGGGCTTAAGTCTACTATGGGTTAAAAATGTAAAAATGACAAAAAAATATGAATAAATAAAAGTGTCCTATATGTGTTATTGTAGATCAGTGATTTTTTTTTCATACCGGCCACCTTAACCCAACTAAATGTTTAGTCCCCTCCTGATTTTCAGTCAGTGAAGCCCCCAATAATGTGACTCTTATCTTAGATGGTTATTCCCATCTTGGACTTTAACTAGGGCAGTGACACCATGAATCCCGCTGCAGGAAACTCTCCTTGGTATTGTGCTGTAGCCATACATTCTAGGCAGCAGAATATGACGTCCTAGTCAGGATGGTTCTCATGTATCAGGATTACATATAGCTAATAGGTTGATAGAACTGACAGTCCTGACTTGTCCTGAGATGGCGCTCGGTCCTCATCACTCATTTCCATACTTGTCTCTTTGGAAAGTGTCTGTTTCCTTAGAAGAAAGTAATATTTTAGGCAAGTAGCAGCTATTGTTTGCCAATAACATATTATATCACTAAACTACTTGTATTGTCTGATCTGCCCCATCCAACCCAAGTTCACATCACCAGCGATGTTGGAGGTCAGACTAGTAGATAGATAGTCTCATGCTAGGTACAGGGAATGGCGAAAGGGAAGGGAAGGAAAACCCTGTGTCTAGGGAAGGGAGAGATGGTAAGACATGACCAAGCCTATCGCTTCTCTCACCGCCCTAGATAGGTTCTGCATCTGTGCGCTGAGCAGGATACCTAGCCCGAGGCTGACTCTGACCTGGACCCTAGGTAGGGAATGTATGGGATGAGTTGTCTTTGTCAACCCCTCTAGTTAATAAAAGGACACACAGGAATAACAAACAAGGGATAACAACTTATGCAACAAAGTTACTCCAGATGATTGCAAGCCGATTGCTTACACTCAGGATCTGTAGGTAGTTAGAGCTATCCCCAGCACAGACCAGAAGGGAATGATGGTATTTAAGGACATAAACGGATGTGCTGATGAAAATAGCCGAAAGGGTGAGGAACTCCGCAGGGTCCTAAAGGGAAAGGGATGAACCACATGCAGAGGAGATACATGAGATACCATATACATCAAGCAGGAATAACGAAAGGTCAAGGAGCAGTTTATGCAGCCAAACACTTCAACCTTCTATAGCCGGACACAACAGGACTGTGTGTCACAACCTGACACACCCATGACAGATAGAAACATGAATGGAGTCCCTTCTGTACCTTCTCATACTATGTTCTATTTTTTCAGGGATCTCCTGGTCCTACTGGAGAAAATGGACCCCCAGGAGCATTGGGAAAACGAGTAAGTAAGAGATGAATGACAATAAACCTAATTTGTTGTGCTACTTACCCGTCAGATCTCCACCCCCTACATAATGTGACATGATGGCACAGATGAGGGCTGTTGGCCTTCCTGTCAGTTCTGCTTTATTATATTCTCATTATTTCTTACCTTCCTCTATCTCCTCTTTCTCTCGCAGGGTCCGGCGGGTCCATCTGGTCCTGAAGGTCGTCAGGGAGAAAAGGGAGCAAAGGTAAATGCTTTGGATCTTACTCCAGGATCTGACACATATTGATTCCTTATCCATCACTCTGATATAAGCCTCAGTATTACAGCGCTTCTTACACCTTGTTTCGTCTTTTCTCAGGGAGAGGCCGGGTCTGTGGGTCCTCCTGGTAAGACAGGAGCTGTGGGACCTCAGGGAACTCAAGGAAAGCAAGGACCAGAAGGACTCAGAGGCATCCCAGGAGCCGTGGTGAGTGATCTGCCCGAAAATGCAGAACAGCTATCAGTCTTTATGGGGCTGATCAGAAGATATTTGGATATTCAGTGCACACATTATCTCTTACTTATGCAGTCATTTATCCTCTAATATGTACGGGGTCGATATTGGAAATTATACAAATATTTTTAAATTAAATCAGACGACATTTTAAGTTTGGTCTAATGCCGAGGCTTGTTTAGGTCCGGTTCCTGGGACGGTGGTGTGGAAATGTGGCTTGTAGGGATTGTTTGCATGTAGAGCTGTGTTATATCTGATCTCTACGATACAACTTTATATGAGTTACTTCCTAAGCGGGATAGACAGTGGGCAAATGGGTTTGGTTGGTTGGTTTTCTAGCGAAACTCCTGACCTCCTGCATTGGCCACTGGCACTTCCTCATGTTTGGAGATGAGTTTTGGTCCCTTTCAGAGGACCTGGTAGCGCATATTGCTAATGTGTCACAAGGACTTCTGCTCTCTAGTTTTCTCTGTGTGTGAGACGGCTTATAAAAGGTCTGAAATGAAATAGTGTTCCTCACAGGTCACATTGTTTCTTGCTGAAAAAAACCTTTAGAGGAATCTGTCTACGAGATTTCACACCCTAGACTGTTTATATGCTCAAGTAGCTCTTTCACAGACAAGTCCAGCTATACCTTTACATGGCCGACCCGTTCCTCCGTCACTAAGATATCAGCATTTGAGTTTATATACAAATTAGACTGAAGGACTATGGTAGATCTGAAGCCTCTGTCACTCCAGCTCTATTCCCTGCTTATACTGTATCTCTTTTTTGTCTGTAGGGTGAACAAGGTCGCCCTGGAGCAACAGGTCAAGCGGGACCCCCCGGACCAGTGGTAGGTGACACAACCGCAGGTCTCTAGGTACAATCTGTAGTAGTGGAGTATGTCTTGACCTATCTATCTTGCAGGGTCCTCCCGGACTGCCTGGGCTGAAAGGAGACAATGGCGCTAAAGGAGAGAAGGTGAGGACGTCGGATTCATTGTATGTCAGAATATTTACACACATGTAATAATTGTCTGGTGATGACCGCAGCCGACATTACAGTAATAGTCATACACATCATATACAGGAGGATCAATGCACACTGATGAACAATATCTTATTGTTCTGGTCACCATTGTATATTCTTATAACTGGAGCTTTAGGGAAGTGAAATCTGAACAATCATCTCAGAAACCCTGTGTGGCCCATAAACATATGTAAAAATAAAGTCATCTCCATCTGCAGGTCATCGCTATTTTCTCACTTTTTCATGATACACAGTTTGGTTTTGGTGTTTCCATTGCCAGCCATACTGTAGGTGTAAAGATAAACCATGTCATATACAATATTACCCTCATGGTAAAATCAATCATCGACCTGGAAATGGCATTAAGATAATTTCCCAATATCAGAATTAACTAATTTTCCATATTTTCACCTTTTCAATTATGTTCCTTTACCAGCATCTACGCCTTTTATAAAAATCTACCATGTTTCCCTGAAAATAAGACCTACCCCAAAAATAAGCCATAGCATTATTTTTGGAGTATGATTGAAATGTAGCCCTGACCCAAAAATAAGCCCTAGTTATTCCCAGGGATGGCGTTAGGCAAACTGGGGAATTGGCCAGGGTCCACACGCTCTTAAGGGGGCTTTACATGCTGCGACATCGCTAACGATATATCGTCGGACCACGTCGTTAGTGACGCACATCCGGCGCCGTTAGCGACATCGCAGCGTGTGACACCAAGGAGTAACGATCAACGAGTGCAAAAACGTGAAAAATTGTTGCTTGTTGACACGTCGCGCCTTTCCCAAATATCGTTCCTGCTGCAGGTACGATGTTGTTCATAGTTCCTGCGGCTGCACACTTCGCTTACGTGTGACACTGCAGGAAAGACGAACATCTCCTTACCTGCGTCCACCGGCAATGCGGAAGGAAGGAGGTGGGCGGCATGTTCCGGCCGCTCATCTCCGCCCCTCCTCTGCTATTGGACGGCTGTCGTGTGACGTCGCTGTGATGCCGTACGAACCGCCCCCTTAGAAAGGAGGCGGTTCACAGGCAACAGCGACGTCACAGGGAAGGTAAGTCCATGTGACAGGTGTTAGCGATGTTGTGTGCCATGGGCAGCGATTTGCCCGTGACGCACAACCGACGGGGGCGGGTTCGCTCGCTAGTGATATCGGTACCGATATCGCAGCATGTAAAGTACCCTTTTGTAAACAAAAAATACATGGCTAGTTTATATATACACTGGGGGAAACACTCCAGAGGTTCCCACAGGAGGGGTGCCAACTTCAAAAAACATTGTAAACAAAGAGGACAAAGAAGAGAATGGCACAAAGGATTTACAAAAAAAGGGGGAGGATGGTATCACAGAGTCGTGAAAGGATGAAGCCCCTAAGATAAGTCCTTTATAGTCGTGTAGACTGTAATTGTTGTCGTGTAATACTGTGATTGTTGTGAGATTAATATTTTTAATAATACTATTTAATAAAATGTATTCTCTTTTTTGCAAATCCTTTGTGCCATTATCTTCTTTGTCCTCTTTGTTTACAATGTAAAGTACCCTTTAGGGTCCCCCAGTATTTGTATTCTGAGGTTAAGACTCTTAAGAACCTTTGGTGACATCACAGTCATGTGACCATGATTGATATTCCCAAAAGTCCTTTAACTACAAAGGAACTGAAGAGAAGACAGGCTGGTCTGTATGTGCAGTGTGTGTGTATATACATGTGTATGTAATGTGTGTGTGTGTGTGTGTGTGTGTGTGTGTGTGTGTGTGTGTGTGTATATACATGTGAATGTGCAGTGTGTATGTGCAGTGTGTGTATATACATGTGTATGTAGTGTGTGGGTATGTGTGTATGTATATATACATGTGTATGTGCAGTGTGTCTATATACATGTGTAGGTAGTGTGTGGGTGTGTGTGTGCATATATACATGTGAATGTTCAGTGTGTATGTGCAGTGTGTGTATGTGCAGTGTGTATATATACATGTATATGTGCAGTGTGTGTATGTGCAGTGTGTGTATAAACATGTATATGTGCAGTGTGTGTGTATATATACATGTGAACGTGCAGTGTGTATGTGTGTGTATGTGCAGTGTGTGTATAAACGTGTATGTGCAGTGTCTATATGTGCAGTGTGTGTATAAACATGTATATGTGCAGTGTGCATGTATACATGTGTACGTAGTATGTATGTATATATACATGTGAACGTGCAGTGTGTATGTGCAGTGTTTATACATGTGTATGTGCAGTGTGTGTGTGTGTATATATATATATATATATATATATATATATATATATGTGTGTGCAGTGTGTGCAGTGTGTGTATATACATGTGTATGTGCAATGTCTGTGTGATGACATGATTATATTTTAATAAATGTTCCTTGTTTGCTTAAGAATAAATATGTATTGTTGATTATGGAAAAACTAAGACATCCCCTAAAAATAAGCCCTAACCCATTATTGGAAAAAAAATAATATAAGACCCTGTCTTATTTTCAAAAACATGGTATTATTTATTTTGCCATCACTGCCTATTCCATTACTGTAAAGAACCTTACAACTATAACTGCTCCACCTCACAGTTTATTGAGATATGATAAGTGATGTGTACGGGGACAATCTTATATCTCCACTATTCACATTTATTTTAAAATATTAGGTCCTACAGACACAGCGTTTCCAAATGCCAGAGAGCGGTGTAATATGGATATAATGACATTGTGTGTAATAACTTGGGACTGTGATATTTTTTCAATTATTATTATTACTGCAGTAACTGACTTTCATCATTGTTTAGGGTCATCCGGGTCTTATCGGCCTCATCGGACCAACTGGAGAGCAGGGCGAGAAAGGTGACCGAGGTCTGCCGGGTCCACACGGTACCAGCGGTCAGAAAGGAGAACCTGTGAGTGTAGTATCAGTACATACATTTGTGTTATATTTGTGCGTTATCCGGCGTCTTACTCCGCTTTTTTCCTATTATAGGGTATTCCTGGTGTCACGGGTCCTATCGGCCCAGGAGGATCAGCCGGACAACCTGTAAGTCCTTTATTCTGTTTTTATTATTTTATACATATTTAGTGTATTTACTCTAAACCACATTCAGATTTAGTGAATTTAGATTGTGAGCTCCAATAGAGCAGAAGTAGACGACACTACAGAATATGTCAGTGCTATGGAAATAAAAAGCTGGAGATAAATCATATATATTCAAGTTCTGACTTTTATCTTCTTTATTATTTAGGGGTCTCAAGGTCCTAAGGGAGCAAAGGGAGCCACGGTGAGTGATCTGTGCCTTTATTACAACTTTTATTTGAAGCTTTCCCTATAGTGATGTTCTGTTTTTACAATTTGTCTGTTCATAAAACTTTAGGATATATAAAGACTTACACGACACCATTCATTTTCTTTATTGCACCATCTGTGAGACTATAAGAGGACAGATAATGCATGGATGGATAAGGATTATAGTCATTTATTGTAGGATATCTCGCATATATCTATCAGTGAGACGTCTTTCTATGTCATGTCCATTACATTTTGTTACCCATTTCTCATACAGGGACAAGCTGGACCCAAAGGACAGAAGGGAGTACAAGGTCCCGCCGGACCTCCGGTAAGTGCTATGTGATACTGATGGATTCACTTTGGATTTTTCCAGCGTGTGTTTGATATCATATAATCTAATTCCCTGTTGTCCGTATTTCGTACAGGGACCTCCAGGAGAAGTCATCCAGCCGCTGCCTTTCCAGATGCCCAAGAAAAATAAACGCTCCATTGATGCAAGTCAGTTCATGGCTGATGAAACCACCGGGGACTACGCCGATGGCATGGAAGAAATCTATGGATCCCTCAATGCTATAAAGAAAGATATTGAGCTAATGAAGACACCATTGGGTACAAAGGAACACCCGGCCCGCACGTGCCTGGACCTGCGACTCTGCCACCCAGAGCTTCCAGACGGTAAATAAGTCATCAGATAGCACTGACCATCAATGAGGGATCGATGGACACAATGGAAGGTTAAATGACCATGTCTATAATACACAGACACAAGGAAACTTTTGAGAAATATGTTGGTGTTATAAACAACCTAAATAGGTTTTATTGGACCCTCATTATGTGAATAAACAGGTTTCATAACTATTCGTCACTACACAAGAGAGCAGTGGAGAATTAATGGAGGACGGACTTCTCTACGCCCATTGGCAGGAATGGAAAGATTCATGTTGCGCTTCCTTCTCTCCATTATTTATTCCACTGGATACACTAATAAATGTCTAAGACGGGAAAACCCAAATTCATAATTTGTTATTTTCACAGAAAAATAAGCAACTTTATAAGAATTTTGCTCATGTCATATCATTACTCTTTGTTTACTATGGAAATAATTGGTTGGTTCAGGTTTAGTACAGGAATATACAAGTCTAAATCAGATGATTAGTTTGAGAAAAACTGATTTAACCAAAACGTGTCACGGGAGCGTTTGTTTGATGAAACTCTTAGAAAACTGCTCTTGCTGGCTCCAATATTCCACCTTTTTTGTTATAGTTTCCTGACAAATACACCTTTCCAACTGAACATTTATTGTCTGTCACTTTGTGTTAGCTTTTGAGATTTACTACATGAATTTTAGAGCGCAGAATCTGACAACTATCACATCTGTCCCCGAGCTTCCATGTACAGGGTGTAGTCAGACGCTGGGCCCCAATCTCCAGTAGTAAACCTCTGAGGAGCTGGACGTACTGTTGTAGGTGGTTTCTTATAACAGCAATTCTTCTTCACAGGAGAATATTGGATTGATCCAAACCAGGGCTGCACCCGAGACGCCTTCAAGGTCTTCTGTAACTTTACCTCCGGGGCAGAGTCCTGCATCTACCCCAGCAAGGACATTGAGAAGGTGAACACTGGGATCCAGCGGGGTGTTATGTTGGATGAGATGTGACATTTTTGTTCATGAGTTTTTCCTCACTTTTAGGTTAAGATGTCTTTGTGGAACACAGAGAAGAAAGAGACCTGGTTCAGCAAGTTCAGGAGCGGCCATAAGGTCAGTGCCGGCAGCAGAGATGGACCTACAATCCATGTAAAGATGGAAATATAAGGATTATTAATAGTCACTTATGTCTTCTATTACTTCATTTGTTGTTGTTTTTTTAATCACATAATTATATTATACATTGCATAGTTCTTAATTCTTTATCTATGTTGGTTCCTCATTTTCCTCATCTTAATTTGATCTCTTTCTCATTTGTGGATTTTTTCTTAATTCCTGGCAGTTTTCTTATGTTGATTCGGACAAAAACCCCATTGGTGTGGTCCAGCTGACCTTCCTCCGCCTGCTCAGTGTTGGTGCCCGTCAGAACTTCACGTATCACTGCCATCGCTCTGCTGGCTGGCACATGGCCTCCACCGACAGCTACCAGAAAGCACTGCACTTCATGGGCGCCAATGATGAGGATCTTTCCTTCCACACAAGTCCTTACATCAAGGCTCTCAGAGATGGCTGTTCGGTAAGTCAACGTCATTTTGAATTATAAGACTAGGTTACCAAAGACTTGTTTACTTAGTATGGAGACTGCTACACACAATCTGTCAAATCAGAACCTAACCTTATACTGAGGAGTCCAAGTTTGATAAATTGTGGGTGTCTGACCACTGGGACCAACCAGGAGAATGGGCCTCTACTATCTCATCAGAATGGAGTGGTAGTGTGCATGCCTCACCTACCTCCATTCATTGTCTATGGGGCTTTCGATTGGTGCACTTGGCTTTTTCTGGCAGCCCCATATGGAATGGAAACTGACGCCCCATTCTAAGGGGATAAAAATGCCCCATTCTCTGATCAGTGTGAGTCCCAACAGTTGGATATGGGTCACAGCTGTCTGACCACCACAAATCTATAAGTTATCATCGGTCCTGTAGATAGCTGATAACTTCTCTTTCCTGGAGAACCAGTTTGAAGTCTAAAAGGTGAAGTCCGTCAACCTTTCTAGCACGATCACATAACATTGGGTAATAATGCGTTTGGGAGACTCCTCTAGTAATAATTATATACAGTGACTTATTGCATTTTGTGTTTCGCTTACAGATGAGGAAAGGCACCGACAAGACTGTGCTAGAGATTCACACCCCACGCGTAGAGCAGCTCCCATTGACGGACGCTATGTTTATGGACTTTGGAGAACCCAACCAGAAATTTGGATTTGAAGTGGGACCTGTATGTTTTATGGGCTGAGGCAGTTCAGAAAGAGAGACAATCCCCCACCCAACTGTACCCCTTTCTTACAAAAAAAAGGAGATGCCCTCCCCCCTTTTTCTCCACTCCTGTACACCAGTATTCAAGATGCTCAGCCGATGAGGAGCAGAAGGCAAAACCCATCCACCGAGGTGGTGCAAGAGACCAAAAGCCCCGCTCAACCCGTGACAAAGACCTAAAGCTGGGCGGATATTCTGATGACCAAAGAAAGATTTTTTTTATCATAGACTTTTAGCTAGAATTATTTGTGGCTTTTTTTTAACAAGAGGTAAAGACGACCCTTGCAGATAAACAGAAAGGGTGTGGACTTCCCATTGTCCTACAACATTCACATTGTGGACACATTGAGCCACTTTTTTGCCCATAGAGATTATTCTCTTCTTTACTGGTTTTTCAAGCTCTTATGTCTCCAGTTTTGAACACATGCGGATTCCTAATAACGGGACTCCATTTTTTTTCTTCTGTGGATAAATGAAAGTTTTAAATATTATTTAAAAAAAAATAATAAAATTTGGTATAAATGTCCCCTCTACCTTGCACAAAACATGGGAAAATATTAATGCGAACAGAAGTCCAGAACAAACAAGAAGACAATCGAAAATCTGTGAACCCGTTTTTACTATGGTGCTCGGAGTAAAGCTTATGTTTTGTCCAACAAGATTATCAAAAAATCTCACAGGTGCTCAGAGTATTACTGTGTAATGTTTGTAAGTATTTTTTGTATTGTAATATATAATCTATAATTTTGCTGCTTTTTATTTTTATTTTTTTTTTCATTCTTGCGCATGTCCATACATGACTCCCTGCCGCCACTATCAACCCCTTCCACCTCTCTCCACTTTGTCCCCATTCCATCCAGTTCCTGTTCTCCGATCTGCTCTGTGTCTATAGTTTCCTCTTTTATTTAATAAATAATGTGCAAAAGGTGAAATCCACAGAGGAATAAACTGGCAGGTTGGGTTCTTTTCTTGAGTCGGGTTTTGGAAAGACAAAGCACCTCTAAAGTTCATGCACCAGAAGGAAACACTGGATTTTCCAAATGTGTTGGCTACAAGGAAAACAGCAAAATTCTATAAGTGAAACAGATTTGGTCAACTTTCTATATAAGGGACACCTTACATTGGATTCACGAACTTTGTATATGTTATGAAATTTGCACCCAATTTCCACAATATTCTACATTGCAACATTGCATTGTTAGTGAATGCATTGTTATGAAGCACCATTCACAGCATAAAAAGATCCAACCGGATTGTAGGCATCCAGAGGAACTTTAGTCCATTTCCATAATGTAGTAATAACCTTATATTGCATCCGTGATAACTTCAAGTCACATAGCGGTGATTGGCTGTTGTGGTGATTTAGGTTATTCTCCCCCACCCTCAAAAAAGTTATTGTCTACCATTATTGATAACTTTCTGATTGCTGGGGGACCCACCGCTGAGACCCACAGCAATCTTGAGACTGGGGTTTTGCAGATATGTGCTGAATGTTGAAGTGTAACACAAGCTCTGCCTTTGCTCCATTCATTGTCTATGGGACTGCCAAGGGCTCTACTCAGGAAAGGGTTGCAGAGCCCTGTTCTCAAGATTTGAAAGCTCCCCATATCAGAATTACTGGGGGTTCAACCACTGAGACCTACAGCAATTGTAAGACTGGGGCTCTGCAGTCATGTCCTGAATGTGAAGTGTAGCACAAGCTCTGCCTCTGCTCCATTCGTTGACTATGGGACTGCCAAGGGCTCTACTCAGGAAAGGGTTGCAGAGCCCTGTTCTCAAGATTTGAAAGCCCCCCATATCAGAATTACTGGGGGTTCAACCACTGAGACCTACAGCAATCGTAAGACTGGGGCTCTGCAGTCATGTCCTGAATGGGAAGTGTAGCACAAGCTCTGCCTCTGCTCCATTCATTGTCTATTGGACGGCCATGTGCTCTATTCAGGAAATGGTTGCAGAGTCCGTTATCAAGATTTGAAAGCCCCATTATCAGAATTACCAGGGGTACGACCACTGGCAGACAAAGACAGAAAAGGGCCCCTGTGCAAGAACAAGATATGGGCTCTTTGTAGCCCAAGAACTCATAAAGATGCAAAATTGCACCTGCTTTGTAGGTAGAAATAGGCCCTATTACCTCTTGGGCCCCTATGTGGCCGCACAGGTCGAATTAATGATATGTTTACCCCTGACTGGGATCCACAGTGATCCCAAGACCAGGTCATTGCAGCTCCATAGTGAATAGTAAAGAAGTGCATGCTTAATCTCTGCTCCATTCATTGTCTATGGGACTTCCGATCACTGTGCTCAGCTATTCCTGACAGTCCAATGCACTTCGCCTACACACCTCCATTCAGGAATCACTGGAGGTCCAATATTGGAATCACTTGGGGCCCCAGCAGTTGGACCCAGCACCTTATCCCCATCCCATGGATTGGGGATTAATTGCTTTTTTGGAATAACCGTTAACATCTAATGGATATCATGTCATCACAAATGGATGCTAAACATTAAAATGTATTTAGAGCCATGTTGTGCGCTCAGTGGTCTGTCCTGTGTACGGACAACATACTACAGATCAGGTCCATAGTCCTGGTAGGAAAAACAGACCGAAATTCATGACATTTGGCTATTAGTAATGCTGACAGATTGGAAATCATGACCATAGTGCTGTCCCGCCTCTCTGTGCCTCCCCCCGCCCCTTAATGCAGTGATTGACAGCTCTCTGTTATTCTACCTACAGAGGGATAATTAGAGCCGATGCAGCTTTCTGCTCATGAATTTCTCTGGAATTTGGTGTATTGTTTCAGCGCTGACTTTACCAAACAGCACAACAATGTCTTTGATAGAAAATCTATATCCTGACTCCTACCACACTTCCATAGAGTTTTATTATATAATCCTTACCGCCTGCAGCCCAGATTAGATGAGGATTATTACACGGGGATTCCTGATTATGTTACAGATATTATCTGGTTTGTTTGCATATTGCTATCCAGTACAGTAACAATTAGGTGTAAATCAATTTCTTTATTATTTTATATGATCACACATTTTTGGGATGTTTTCTGCAATCACAATGTATCTGACCTGCTCATTAACGTTAATAAGGAAGTGAAGTGGTTAATTGTAGCTTTATATAGGTCATTATCAGTGGTGATCTACACTCAGCAGACTTATGAGAGACTGAGAGAACCGGGAGGGAATAAATAACCAATATCAAGGGTTTGAAAGAAATGCTTCAAACAGGATCAGCTCAAAATACAATAATGTAATCTTTATTCAGTACAAAAGATACAAATTTAAAATACATACAGAGTGATCCAAAATTACAGATTTAGATAAAGACAGGTAGATAAAAATGAAAAATGCAAATAACCGTACCAA
Organism: Anomaloglossus baeobatrachus; assembly: GCF_048569485.1. Lineage (NCBI taxonomy): Eukaryota > Metazoa > Chordata > Amphibia > Anura > Aromobatidae > Anomaloglossus > Anomaloglossus baeobatrachus. The sequence continues at coordinate 20,310,864 of NC_134361.1, forward strand.
GAGACAGAGAATAACATAAAAAGAGATGGAAACAGCTTGTAATGACATCTTATACTAATTATGCTCTTATGTAGCTGAATAGGACACAAACCCCTAAAACTGGAAATACAAGCCACTCATCTGCTGACAGTTATTTCTCCAGACTCCCCCTCCCCATATAGAGGACATGCATGTAATAAGCTGCTGTCAGACAACACAGAGGTGCTTACTCCTGTGTGAACAAAGGATCGGACATATTGAAATCCAAGGTACCTGATCCTTTTTCTTCTAAGCTGATTTGGCCTTTGTAAATTAACCTATAGTTTAGGGATTTATTTTCAGTTTTCCTTGTTGGGTCTCCCTACACACAGCACGGTGATGACAGGGCCTCAGCGGTGAGCAATATAAAGGAAGAGCGGTAACATAGGCACAGTGTCTATATTACTGTTATATTCCTCACTGTGGTGCCAAACACAAAATAGCACATGGCAGAATGACAGATCTCCCAAAAGCAGTGATCAATAAATACCCCAGTGCAGCACAAGGCACCTTCCCAAAGGAGCAAAATCCCACAATTCACAAACACCAAATGCACAACACAGTAAGGGACAAAATACCTCTCCAGGAGCAACACATGTCCCGGTAAAACCAAAATGCAGTGCAACGCCCCCTTCTCCCGCCTCATCCCTGGCATTTTCCCACCTTCCACCCATTCCGCAGACAGCAGCATTTTCCCATTACCAATGTCCCTTTTCCATCTAAGGCAGCAGCATTGACTTAATTCTCCCCCAAACTATCCCTCCCCACTAGTGATAACACTTTCCCCATTCCCACCACTCCATGAGGGACAGGAGATGACGATGGTGGAGAAGCCATGCAGGATCTGCTCTTACTTTCCTCCTGCAGATCCTCTGAAGCCGCCATACTGCCACTGAATGCAGGACCTATTGTCATGTGGCCATGATGTCAGCGCAGGTCCTTAAAGGAAACCAAGCACCAGGATTTTCATATATAACCTAAAGCCAGGACTATACTGGCTTTATCAGGCTGATTCTATACATACCTGTAGTGGTCAGCTTGGATGTTTAGGTTTTGAAATCCAAGAAAGTAAAGTTTATAAAATCGGCAGCTGCATGAGTGACAGCAGCTGAGGAGCAGATAATATCTGGGGGGAGTATTCATAGTTATCCCCTCCCCCTGTTAGAATTAGCATAAGTATTATACAATCGTTTTAACTTTTCATCACTAGCAGGACCTGTGTGACGTCATACCCATGTTATCAGAAATGGCAGGGCCTCAGACAACAAAGCTGATACCAGGAAGCAACATTTTTCTGTTGACTGAGGCCCCACCCCTTCTGGTCACATGGGTATTACCTCACACAGGTCCTGCTAGTGAAGAAAAGTTAAAATGATTGTATAATACCTATGCTAATTCTAACAGGGGGAGAGGATAACTATGAATACTCCCCCAGATATTATCTGATCCTCAGCTGCTGTCACTCAACAAGCTGCTAATTTTACAAACTTTACTTTCTTGGGTTTCAAAACTTAAACATCCGAGCTGCCCACTAATAGTATGTATAGACTCAGCCTGATAGTGCCAGTATAACACTGGCTGTAGGTTATATAGGACAATCCTGGTGATTGGTTCAATTTAAAGAGAACCTGTTACCTCCAAAAATGCAGTTTACCTGCAGATCTAGTGCAAATCTGCAAGTAAATATTGTTTAAATTGTGTCTGGTCGGCTTACTGGAAATGTATTGAAAAAATGGAGAAAATTCCAGCACCAATCTTCAATATTTTATTTGCATATCAAGAATAAAAAAATCATGTGGGGACGCAGCCCCTAAACGCCTGACGCGTTTCGAACAAAATTCTTAATCATAGGCATAAAACAATACATAAAAACATCCTTATATACCTATTCCATTAGATAAAACCATATTCACCTGTTACTTGACAAAGTTAATTGTGCTTCATTGTAATTAAATGTGTAGAAAAAAAAAAAAGATTTTTCTTAACAGTAATGCAGGTCCATGTTTTTATATTCATGGATCCATACTTTAGCATTATCAGAGTGCAAACTGTCTTTTTGTAATTAAATGTGACAGCCTACCGAAAAGTCATGACGCCAACATAGACTGTCGACCCCCCTATACTTAGACTAGCAAAAGGCATTCCTATATACCAATTTATTCAATGGAAGAACAGGGAAAAAAACCCCGAAATTACATTTAATTTTTTTTTTCTTCCATTTAATAGATTGGTATATGGGAATGCCTTGGATAATTGAGTTGGAGGTTATATTCCTCTTGGGATTAATATATGCAGTGACATCAGCCATTTTTATTAAATGTAATTTCGGGTTTTTGTGGGTTTTTTTTTCCTATTCCTCCATTAAATAAATTAGTATATAGGAATGCCTTTTTCTAGTCTAATGAAGCACAATTAACTTTGTCAAGTAACAGGTGTATATGGTTTTATCTAATGGAATAGGATAAGGATGTTTTTATGTATTGTTCTTATGCCTATGATTAAGAATTTTGTTCGAAACGCGTTAGGTTAGTTGTGGTATTATTCCTGGAAATGTGGCTACAGGGAGAAAGTGAAGTTATATTCTCCCTATAGCTGCTCACTTCCAGTCATCAGGGTGGTGCTGGGAGCTGTAACAGTCACCGGTCCCTACATAGTAACTGTGCTGTAATCACTCCCCAGCAACTTGATTGACAGGATGCTTTGCAGTGTATGTGCACTGTATGTGCAGAGCATACTATCAATATATTGAGGAATGAGTAGAGCTGCGCTGACTTTATAGTGATTGGTGACTATAATGGCTCCTGCACCAACCTATGGCACTGTGCGCACGGTGCAGTTTGTGATGCATTTTTGGTGCAGTTTGTTGCCCTAAACTGCATGCATTTCCTTCCCCAGCAAAGTCTATGAGAATTCAGAAAGATTGTGTGCACGTTGCTTCTTTTTTTCTTGCAGTTTTGGTTGCAGAAAATTACGCAGCATGTCACTTGTTTCTGCGTTTTTGACCTGCATTTTTCCATTGAATATAGTGAAACAAACGCATGGGTAAAAATGTACTAGAAAACGCACTGAAACGAAAAATGCATGCGTTTTTTTATGTGTTTTTTGGCCAAAGGTGCAGTTTTCTTCCAGAGGGTGCGTTTTTTTTGCTGAAGAAACACAACTGCAGCGTGCACACATAGCCTAAGACTGGAAGTCAGCAGCCGCAGGGAGAATATAACGTCATGTTCTCCCTGTGAGTGCTGCTACAGAAAGTCTGCTAGACACACGAGTTAAACACTATTTTTCTGCACATTAGTCCACTATCTGCAAGTAAATTGAGTTTAGTGTGGGGGGTGGGGGGGAGGTTTGACAGACTCTATTTAATTTCTCCTGGCTTTGGAAGCTGCACTGATAGTGAAGGCTTTGTTTCTGCCTCAGTGGCATCTTCAGAGACCCGCGTCTCACCAGCTGATGAGCCGAGACGCGCTTTACAGTAAGAAGCATTAGATCAGAGAAAGTGAAACGACTCTATCCTAAACTATTGAATTATGAAATTAATAAATGTTCCAAGAACATTAATGTTAACTCTATGACTTTACGATTGTTCTCTTTGTATTGATGTGTAATGGTATTGCATGGTGCAAGGAGGACAACTATGTACAGAACAATATCAGCAGAGCAAACCAGATATACACAATGGGAACAAGAGCAAAATTACTGGCAGCACACTGGTCCAGCGGGCATGTCAATAGTCTGCGGCTGCTTGACCATAGGCCTGCCATCCTGCACCCTGCTGCATCTTCTGGATTAGTAAAATGGGCACAATATCCATCATCATTGTGGTGAGTTGCAGGCAAGATGTTACATTGGATCCAGCAGATGGGAGATGGTCCTGGCAGCCACAAAATACTGAAGTGACCTCTGGACCTGGATTCTGAGCCATTTTTCTCCATTCTATTTATTATTATTTTCATGAAGATAACAGTAATAGTAACAGTGTATAGCGTCAATCATCGAGTAGGACCACCCACTGGACTCCAGAAGAGATCTCAACATATCAATCTTCTCAGCTCCTCCTGCCCTATGATAGGCTGATGGTAGATAGCATTAATGTGATGTCATGTTCCCGTTCCCTTGGGGTAAAATTAGCACATTATTTAGACACCTCTTGGCCGTGCCCTTTTCCAGAATCCAAAAGCTTTTCTAGTAACAGTAATATCTTCAATGTGCATGATAAATAGGGTTTAGGCTTGTTCTTCACCTATTCCAAATTTTGCTTAGTAATTATCAGCCACTTACGGTACCATTTACACATGAAGTTCAGAACACGACCACTAGATGTCAATATAGAGTTACACAAAGAAGTGGAATCTGAGCAAAGCTGAAAACTGCAGCCACAACTTCTAAGGTTTTCTGTGACACCTGTTCTCAGAGGGACCAGACGTCTGGGCAGTTATACATACCTAGAAAAAAAAGAAAGAGAAAAATTGCATGAAAAATACCCTGACTTTAAATAAATAAATTGCAAGTGCTTAATAACAGGGTACTTAGTATATACATTTTTGCAAAAAGGTAAGAAGCCGTCCCACCTCGTCACGGTGTACCCATCTGAGACAGTCCCTAACCTACTAAAGTTAAAAACATTTTCTATACCTGACTTGTGGCTATCAAAGTTATACATACTTGTCTCATATCATCTTGAACTGTGGAGAATATTGAGTCTTTTAGTCCTTTTTTGCATTATGAAGAAGTGGATTAAATTCTGTTGTTGCAGAAAACTTTCTAAAAATCAATAGTACAAACAAATATGGGAACACTAATATATCTTGTCAGAGTATTCAGCTTCTTTCCCCAATTATGGCCAACTACCCTCCAACCCGGCCTCCTCAACTCACTATCCGCTCTATAAAAAAGGCTAAAACTCATTTTGCTCAAGCATAATATTACAGCTACCTATTAAATTTTAAGGAGAGGAAAGCGGAAGAAAGACAAGAGAGAAAATCAGAGAAACACACACAAACCTTTCTGCTGCTTTTCAATAAGAATTTTACCTTTCCCCAGTGCTGGAGTCACAGCTACACTGCTCAGTGCGGCTGTATAATGTCCTCGATGCTGCTGTATAATGTCCTCCATGCTGCTGCTGTATAATGTCCTCCATGCTGCTGCTGTATAATGTCCTCCATGCTGCTGCTGTATAATGTCCTCCATGCTGCTGCTGTATAATGTCCTCCATGCTGCTGCTGTATAATGTCCTCCATGCTGCTGCTGTATAATGTCCTCCATGCTGCTGCTGTATAATGTCCTCCATGCTGCTGCTGCTTCTGAACATTTGCAACATAAAGACAAGAGAGCAGGAATCCCTCATTTCTGTGTGTGCTGTGTATAGGAGTTAAGATAGCAGCTCGTCTCCATCCACCAGCTCAGAGGAAACTGAAAATAGAGATTGAGCCTGCAAAGGGAAAACTGGGGGAAAATGCAGAATACAAGACATATAATGGTCATATAATATCCAGAAATACGTATTCCTTAAATACACACACATGACGGCTAGTTCTGGATACTCACCTGAAATTACAAAACACTTTTAGTGACGATTCTATAGTATTCGACCTTTCCTATTAGCCGTATAAATTTTAGGCCCTGTGCGCACTGGAAAATGGAATTTTCTCAAGAAAATTACGCAGGTATTCAAAGATTACCGCACCCGCGGTAAAAAAACGCGGCAAACCGCACCCGAAAACCGCATGCGGTTTGCCGCGGTTTTAACGCGGTATTGTTCGCGGTATTGCCGTGTGCGGGTTGGTATGTGCTTTATTGCATTCAATGCAATAAAGCACATTGAAAAAAAAAAAAAAAAAGTCATTTCATTCTGAGATAGAGAAATAGACAGAAGAGTAGATAGAAGAATAGATAGACAGACAGGATAGATAGAAGGATAGATAGATAGAGGGATAGATAGATTCCCTGTGAGCACACTCTGCATTTCTCACGGTCGGCAGTGAGTTCACATTACCGGCCGTGGGAAATGCCCTGTGGTTACCTCTGCTGTCTCGCTGCGAGGCTGCATTCAGCAGTGTCTGTCAGTCGCGGCTGGATGTAAGCCTCGCAGGACGCCAGAGCTGTGGATTACACCGGAGCTTTGTTTCGGGGGGGTTAATAAAAGGGTGAATGAGGCTTGTTTGTCTTTTATTTAAAATAAAGGATTTTTCAGTGTGTTTTTTTCACTTTACTTACAGGTTGATCATGTCAGCTGTCACATTGACGCTGCCATGATCAAGCCTGGAGTTAATGGCGGCGATCCGCCACCATTAACTCCTTGTATTACCCTGACTGCCACTGCTACACGGCTGCAGGAAGAGCCGGGGACACCCCGGTACTGTCGCATAATGCATGCGACAGTGCCGGAGAAGCTGCGGCTGATATTCTCGGCTGCGGGAGGGGGAGTGAGGCGTGGGACATTAACCCTGCCCCTCTCCCTCCCCAGCCTGAGAATACCGGACCGCCGCTGTGTGTTTACCTCGGCTGGACGGTAAATATACAGCGGAGCCCACGTGTTTTCTTTTTTCTATATTTCCGTTTGCTTTCTATGTGTGTTCTATGTGTCTGTGTGTGTATTCTATATGTCTGTGATGTCTGTGATGTCTGTGTGTGTCTGTGTGTGTGTGTGTTTACTCTCTGCACGGCTTCCTCTTCCTGTAATGACATCACTTCCCTGCAAAACTGCAGGCAAGCGATGTACATTACCGGAGGTAAACCGCGAAATACCGCAGGGAATAACGCAGCAAAACGCAGTGAACCGCACAGAATTTGCTGCCTGCGTTATTCCCTGCGGGATTTCACGATTACATTGGAGTCAATGGAGTGAAATCCTGCAGCGATGTGCGGAAAAGAAGTGACATGCAGCAAAACATGCAGCTGTCAAAATCTGCCTAGTGTGCACAGGATTTTTTTTTCCCATAGGTTTTGCTGGTGATTCACTGCAGAGATGTTATGAACATTTTCTGCAGCGAAACATGCAGCAAAACCGCAGAAAATCCGCGGCAAAATCCGGTAAGTGCGCACATACATACAAATACAGAACAAGAAAGACATATGTGGTATTATTCCAGGATGAGCCATACCTGTCTGATAGATGTAGGTCCCAACCCAGGATCAGACCTGTCTACAGAATGGGAGCCCCATAATACTATCCCTTCTGTGGGGGCCTGTCAGCAGCCACATTCAGGGGGAGAATACAGGGCTTGTCCCAAATAACAAAATGTACGAATAGACGATCACCAGGGGCCTGACCACTGTGGCCCCCAGCGATCCTGAGATCACAGTCCTGTACTGAATGGAGCAGAGGTGAGCGGGCTCGACCTCCAATCTATATGTTGTATATGGTACTGCTAAAATTAGCCGAGTGGGGTACTCTCAATGGAAAGATGGTCATGTGCATCCTTGGCTCTCTCCATTAGTTTTTATGAAAGTCTCAGAGGCAGATGAGCACATCAACCCCTTCACAACCTTTGATGTACATGAACACCATATGTCATGCCCCTGCCTTTGATGCGGGCTCTCACACCGAGACCAGACCGTCTTTCCCAGCACATAATGATTTAACCTGTTAAATTCCAAACGCCGGCAGGGGAGCATGTCATTCCATCTTACAAAATGGGGGCTCGTCACATGCAATCGTGAAGGTGCTAATGGCTTGTCATGACGGAAAGTGTTCTGCTGGAGACCCCCGTGCATGTCATGATCCTCCTGTGAAAGCTAGCCTATAGCTGCCATTCATGTGTTGTGAGTTTAGCTATACATAGCAGTGTTGAAGCACTACTCTGTATGGTACAAACGATCAATCACAGCTTCAAGTGGAGACTATTAAATACAATAAAAAGTGAAAAAATGTTTTAAAAATGTCAATTCACCATTTTGCCCCATTTAAAATAAGTCAAGTAAAAAATAAATAAATTAAATTACATATATTTGGTATTGCTGCATTCATAAAAGTCCGATCTATCAAAATATAAAATAAATGAAAACGATTGGTAAATGGCAGAATTTGTGTTTTTGGCTGCAGCAACACTGCAATAAAATGCAACAAAAGGAGATCAACACATTATATCTATCCCAAAATAGTATCAGTAAAATGTGAGTTCAGGACACAAAAAAATAAGACCTCCTAGATCCTGAAAAATGTCTATAAAAATGCGACACAAGCAAAAAATTGTATGTTTGGTATCTGCGTAAACGTATTGACCTGGAGAATCATATTGCCCGGTCTGTTTTACCGTACAGTGAACATATAAAAAAATAAATTGTGGAATTGCACTTTTTTTTTTGCAATTTTGATGTACTTGGAATATTGTTCCTGCTTTCCAGTGCAACTCATGATAAAAATGAATGGTGTTCTTCAAAAGTACAACTTGTTTTGGAAAAATCGAGGCCTCATATGGCCATGTGGACAGAAAAATAAAGGTTATGGCTCTCGGGAACGAAAAAACTAAAATGAAAAAAACTTTAAGTTACTTGGTTGCGAAGAGTTTAAGAGAACCTGTCACAGGTAAATATTGATCTGATCTCTGTGGCCTAATCTGGGATTAATGTCCATTTTGGGGGATTTTGAGGATCATGGACGTGTTTCAGGTTTTCTCCAGAGCACACAGGCGTCGTCACCACTTTCATTTCCACTATTGTGTAATAAGGACGCGGCTTCGTTGTAGACGCAGAGTTTCTGGGAAGGAAGGTGCTTTATGCTGGAAAGTCCCGGACTAAAAATATAACCACAGACTCTCATCATGTGACACCGGTCTGTGTACACGACAGAGCAGCCAATAGCAAGCACGAAACATGCATTGTCATCTATTACCGGGAGAAAGGCAGAATCAGACGGCTCCGTACATATATCTGATGTAATTCTGTGTTCAGCAGAGAGGGGGAGCTAGTGTGCAGTCAGAAAATGGAAATCTGGAAGTTCTGTATAAAGCTTGGGAGGAGATTAATGTGTGATTACAGCGGATCAGTCACATAGATATGCCTTATAGAAGATTACATACTATAAGCAGAGGTCTGCTGGGCTTCTCTGCCTCATGGTACAAAAAACCGTAAACGCAATTTAGTGGACGGCTGCGGAGAGATCACTGAGATCAGTGGGGTCCGCTGTATAGGTATTACCGTTGTATTAAAAATTGTCTTTACTTGTTGCATAGCATATATATATATATATATATAAAACTCAAAAAGTTATATCTGTATTTATTGGTGATGTTTAGAGGTGGGCGGACTTGCAAAAAACTGGAACCGGCAGGTCCCTGCTCATTTTTTTTTTAAATCCGGATCCAGTTCGGAATCTGGTACCCATATAGGTCTATAGGAACCAGAATTCCCCTGAAGAAAGAGGTGAAACGCGCGTCGGGATTCAGGACATCCAGGCTCCGCACAGCACATTACAGGTTAGCATGCTTTATGCCATACAACAAATATAATTTAAATTACAAGTAAATGATTATAGTTCACTAGTGGTTAACTTTGGTATAAAGTGACACTATATAGGTTTTCAACCTGTTACAACAGTGATAACAGCTATTTAATAAACACTTTACTAAAAGGATTGAGGAATATAACTATGTTAAACTTCCCTGTAGCTAATAAGATTCAGGATACAAATAAGCCACTATTAACATAGAATTATTTAGTGTAAATAACAAGACCAAGAATATTCTGAACACTTAATTGGTTGCATGACATAGTTACTTACTAAGGTTAATAGTATTATTGTACAGCACAGCTTTGCTACCCCATTTTACTGAGTAGTACTGGAATATCCTTGTGTTGTTAGATTGACCCTATTGAAGGTAGTGTTTTAATATTATCAATAAAAAAAGTTTTTTACTTGGATTAAGCACCTCCCTGTTGTTCTTTCAAGTGGTTCATTTATATTCCACATTCAGCAGCAATAAGGACGGGTGTTCGTGCGGCAGAATGTATTCACCTCAAATCCACGGTCATTTAACAGCAACAATGCCTATATATATATAATGGGGTGAAATGTGCTGCATATTCCCCAACAGAATGAAGATGCCGTGGATTCCGCTCCATGTTGATTGCATTTTCATACCCCAATATACTGTATATTGCACTGAACCTCTATTAAAATTTGTTTTGGAAATTCTGCAGAAAATCTAATATGTCTAAATTCATCCTATAACAACAATTTCCTTTCAGGATCCTACATGTCGATCCCATTATCACTGGGGCAGGCAGACTGTCATTTAGATCTGACAATTTATATCAGCTCTATAACAGAAGCGTGTTCTCCGCTTTATAAGCTTTGCGGCTTTCTGGGCAGCCGGTCATTTCTGAAGCAGAAAGTCCCTGGCAGAGAAGCGAAAACAAGTTCCACAAATAGACTCCATTATCGGGTTCCCAGCGATGCTGCGGAGAAATGTCCCAGAGCCAATGAGAGCTCCTCATACACTGCGGTCACTTGTTTCTGGGTGAAGACATAGAGCAAAAGTATTAATATAGAGAAAACATGAGAAGAACTTAGGAAGCCGTAATGAACCATAGATGTCACTGTGCTTTTGTAGCACCCAGGGATATGGGGTACTCGGTTCCGGGCAGTGTGTCTCTCTTGGGAATGTCACGGTGGTGGCCGTTGCCCGGTTCCGTGCCCTGGGCCCTGGGCCCATTTTGTAAAATGGGGATATTTACAGGGGAGAATAAGATAATGTCCACATGTGACACCACTTGCGGTGTTGCGGCTAATTGTAGGGAGCCGCCGGTGGAGAATGTCTCTACTGGGGCTGGTGATATTGGCAGCTAGAATGGTAGTCCCTACGCAAGTAGGGCATTGCCCCAGCGGGTGTATGGTGCAGTGGGCGTGGTTTACTCACTTTCTGCAGATGTTAACTGGTTGCCCGAGGCCAACTGGTTTCGCCTCCAGGTCCCCTTTGTTCCAGTGCCAGTTTGGTTCTCTGGTACCTTCTTCCCCTGCACCTGTCTCTGGTAAGTGCGTCCCCGTGGTATAGAACACTGGGGGTCCCCATTCTGTGGTTTGTCCACTTCTGTCCATCTGACGGTAGCGTGAACCCTGTGGGGTTGGAGTCTCTGGTCCTGTCCCCAGTTCCCTCTTTGCTACTGAGTCTTCGGATTCTTTAGGGTCAGCAAGGTCCTTGATGGTCCCCTTTGCTGTGCAGGTGTTAACAGGTCAGCTTGAAGTTCTTTCCTGTCCTAGGGTCCTGTACCCCGTTGTTGCATAGTTCCAGGAGTACTCCACCGGCAACCACTTCTCACCGTCAACCCGAGCCAGGACGTCGCTTCACTTCCACCTTCACTCTCCTGCTGTCTGACACTTTCAACAGTCACCGCCGTTCTCACTGCTGTCTTCCGACTACTCTCCACAGTCTGCCCCTCCAACCTGGGCAACTACTGGACTGGAGTGGCTCCACCTTGAGGCAGCCATCCACTGGTCCCACCCTAGCTAAGTACCATTGTATACTCATGGAAGTCACACAAAATATTAAATATGGCTCTAATAGCACCACAACTTACCAATGTTATGCAACATATCTTTGTATTAAAAGTTAGTTGTTTGAATTTCACATTACTTTCTGTGGGCGACAAAACTTTTGTTTTGACAAAATCTGACCTTTCTGTGTTCATTAAATGATCAATATTTCAGCTTTGCAGCAACTTTATTTTCATAACCTAAACCAAATTTGGGAGGGTTTCATCTTTCAAAAGAGTAATTTATAAAACCAATGGATGAATTTAAAGTCAGGTTATAAGCTTTTATTTAAATAACATGGATAAGTGACAGAACTTCTGTCAGGGAGTGTATTAATGGAACGTTGAGTGGAAGGAAAAAGTGTGGTAGAAAAAAGGTGCACAAGCAACCGGGATAACCGCAGCCTTGATGGGATTGTTAATAAAAGGCTATTAAAAAATTTGGGGGGATTCACAAGGTATGGACGCTGCTGGAGTCAGTACTTCAAGAGCCACCACACACAGACATGTCCAGGACATGGGCTACAAGTGTCGCATTCCTTGTGTCAGGCTCTCATGACCAATAGACAACACCAGAAGTGTCTTACCTGGGCCAAGGAGAAAAAGAACTGGACTGTTCTCAGTGTCCAAGGTGTTGTTTTCAGATGAGAGTAAATTTTGCCTTTCATCTGGAAATCGCGGTCGCAGAGTCTGGAGGAAGAGTGGAGGCCACAATCCAAGCTGCTGAGGTCTAGTGTGAAGTCTCCACAATCAGTGATGGTTTGGGGAGCCATGTCATCTGCTGGTGTAGGTCCACAGTGTTTTAGCAAGACCAAAGTCAGCGCAGCCGTCTACCAGGAAATTTTACAGCACTTCATGCTTCCCTCTGCCGACAAGCTTTCTGGAGATGGAAATTTAATTTTCCAGCTGGACTTGGCCCCTGTCAACACTGCCAAAAGTACCAATACCTGGTTTACTAACCACAGTATCACTGTGCTTGATTGTCAGCAAACTTGCCTGACCTAAACCCCATAGAAAATCTATGAGAGACACCAGACCCAACAATGCAGACAAGCTGAAGGCGGCTATCAAAGCAACCTGGGCTTCCATAACACCTCAGCAGTGCCACAGGCTGATCGCCTCCATGCCACGAAGAATTGATGCAGTAATTCATGTAAAAGGACCCGACCAAGTATTGAGGCATTTACTGTACAGACTTTTCAGTAGGCGCCAACATTTAAAGTGTAGAGTGTAAAATCATTTTTTCAGTTAGTGTTATAAAATATTCTAATTTTCTGAGATAATGACTTTTGGGTTTTCATTGGCTGTAAGCCACAATCATCAACATTTACAGAAATAATCAAGTGAAATAAATTCCTCTGTGTGTAATGACTATATAATATATAGGAATAGATCCCTCTGTGTGTAATGACTCTATATAATATATAGGAATAGATCCCTCTGTTTGTAATGACTATATAATATATAGGAATAGATCACTCTGTGTAATGACTCTATATAATAATAATAATAATTTTATTCATTTATATAGCGCTGTTAATTCCGCAGCGCTTTACATACAATTGCAACACTGTCCCCATTGGGGCTCACAATCTAGAGTCCCTATCTGTATGTCTTTGGAGTGTGGGAGGAAACCGGAGGAAACCCAGAGGAAACCCACGCAAACAAGGGGAGAACATACAAATGTATATATATATATATATATATATATATATATATATATATATATATATATAATGTGTTTCGCTTTTTGTACTGAATTACTGAAATAAATTAACTTTTTAATGATATTCTTGAGAAGCACTTGTATGTATTTTGCTTGCGGTATTTTGTTTAGTGCAGATTTTTGCCAAAATATAAACCATAACCAATCATATATTCTTCTGCACAATTTATACAATTTTTACAGGACAAAATAAAGTGTTTGAATTCAGGATTTATTAATCCGAATACTAATTGCACACTATAATTTTGTCAAAAGTGTATTACATTCGTATCTGTTAAACATAATTTCCATATGGTAAGTTGATTAATATTCATATACATATATATATGCTTGTTCTTATTTCTTGGAGCCTTGTCAGGTGACCGGTCTGGTGCCTGTTCCTTTTTCAAATTTCTGTTCTATATATATATATATATATATATATATATATATATATATATATACATACACATACACAACACATCTATCTATCTATCTAGATCAGGGGTGGGCAATTAATTTTACCATGGGGCCGCATGAGAAATTGGGATTGGTTTAGAGGGCCGGACTAATATAATTACCTCAGTTCTACCCGATATACTACATCACTACACCCCCTCCATATACTACACCTGTAATAAACTACACCACTACACCCCTATATACTACACCTGTATTATACTACACTCCCTCCATATACCTGTAATATACTACACCCCCATATACACCTGTATTATACTACACCACTATATAATACACCTCCGATATACTACATCATTACACCCCTATATACTACACCTGTAATATACTACATCACTACACCTACACCCCATATACTACACCTGTAATATACTACAACTCCATATAGTACACCTGTAATATACTACATCACTACACCCCTATATACACCTGTAATATACTACATCACTACACCCCTATATACACCTGTAATATACTACATCACTACACCCCATAAACTACACCTGTAATATACTGTCACGCTCCCCGGGTCCTTGGCTTCCCTCCCCGGGTCCTCTGCTCCGCTCCCCGGGTCCTCAGCCCCGCTCCCCGGCTCACCTGCCACGCTCCCCGCTCTCCAGCCTCCGGTCCCCGTCCTTCCCAGGCCCCCTGGTCCCCGATCGCGGCGCCCGACGGCTTCCCAGGCCCTGGCCGGCTCCCCTGCGTCCTCTTCTCAGCCTCCTTCCCTGGCTTCTGGCACCCGGGCTGCGCGCATGCGCATTAGGGCGCGCGCGCGGTCACTGACCCTTTCTTAAAGGGCCAGCGTCCATTAACAGGTAATGAGGCTAATCAGGTACAGGGTATAAAGGGGTGTATTGTCCAAGGGGGCGGGGCCTGATCTTCGTGTTCCCTAAGCTAGGAGTCAGGTCTCCTGGTGTTTCAGTGCATGTACTCACCTATCTCTCTTTGTAGAGCCGTGCTTGCCTCGCCATCCAGTCTGCCGTATCCTGAACCCCGAACGCTGTCCTTCTGCCATCCTGACAGTCCGCACCATCTCGGATCCCTGCGGTGACCCGTCATCTTGCTCCCAAGGTTCCGGACCCCGCCTGACATCATCTCGGCTTCCGAACCTGAGCTGCGTCACCCGGACCACCACCCATAACTCCGTGGTCCCAGGGACTTCTCCGCTATTCCCGTGTGCAAGGACTGTTCTGCTGTTTCTAGTGTTCCAGCTGCCGGACTCTTTCCTACCATCTAGGAGTTCGGTCCAGTGGATCCACCTCCTGGGCCTGCCCGTACACCTGGCCGTGACAGTAAGATTAGGCCATGGATCCCGCTGCAGCACTATTGGCCCTGCAAGAGGAACTCCAACGCCAGCGTGAAGTCCAGACCCGCATGCTGCAATTTATGACCTCCGTGGACACCCGCCTGTACACGTTACAAGCATCAATGACGCCTGCGGCAACCAGGTCCCCCACTAGGCAATCCACGGCTCCCGCACCAGTGGCAGCCGCGTCGGATGCCTCCCGACTCCGTTTGGCGTCACCACCTCGTTATGCTGGAGATCCCAAGACCTGCAGGGGCTTCATAAACCAATGTTCCCTTCATTTCACGCAGCTGCCACATCTGTTCGCCTCCGACCAAGCCAAGGTCGCCTTTATAATGTCTCACCTAGAGGGCGAGGCACTGGCGTGGATGAACCCCTTGTGGGAGAAGGAGGACCCCATGACCAAGGATCTTCAAGAGTTCCTGCAGGCCTTTCGCAGTACCTTTGACGAGCCGGGACGCGCCTCTGCGTCTGCTTCATCACTTCTCCGCCTACGTCAAGGAACACTGACGGTGGGCCAATACGCCATCCGTTTCCGCACTTTGGCTTCTGAACTCGGGTGGAATAATGAGGCCCTGACAGCCGCCTTCTGGGAAGGACTTTCGAGTCGCATCAAAGATGAGTTGGCGGGTCGTGACGTGCCCTCCACCCTAGATGCCCTGATTGCCCTAGCAACTCGTGTGGACATTCGTTTTCAGGAGCGCTCCAAAGAGCTGTCTCGGGAGAGACGTCCGGTACGACATTCCCCTCCTCCACAGAAGTCCTCCGTATCGCAGTCATCAACAGCTGGGATTCCCGTCCACGAGCCCATGCAGATCGACCGAGTACGGCAATCTGAACAACGTCGAGCAGAGCGGCTCGCCAAGGGCCTCTGCTTTTACTGCGGAGAGGACACTCACCTCCTACGCTCCTGTCCGGAAAGGCCGGGAAACTCCAAAGCCTAGGGTTGGTAGGAGAGGCCACCCTAGGTGCTGGGACTCTCTCAGACCCGGTTATGTGGACTGTGCAAGTGTCAACGGGAGAGACGCGCTTCACGGCTGAGGCATACCTCGACTCTGGAGCAGCAGGCAATTTCATCCAGCAGGCCACGGTGGACAAGTACCAGCTGCCTGTTACTCTACTCGAGAAGCCCCTAGTGATTGCCTCTGTGGATGGGAGACAGCTCTCTGATACCATCTCCTGGGTCACCAGACCGGTCGAACTGCGTATCGGTGCCCTGCACACCGAGAACATCACTCTCTACGTCCTTCCACACATGTCCCACCAGATCCTGCTGGGACTTCCCTGGTTGCGGACACACGAACCATCAGTCAGCTGGGGTACTGGCGAAATCACCCGATGGGGTTCTGCTTGTCATGAGAAGTGTCTGAAGTCCATACAACCTATCCGACGACCTCCGGTTCCAGAGAACCTACCGGAACTGCCCTCGGCCTATTGGTCCTTCGCAGACGTTTTTGACAAGAAGGAGTCTGAGGTACTTCCGCCACACCGTCCCTACGATTGTGCCATCGACCTGCTCCCAGGAACAACACCACCTCGAGGACGGATATATCCGTTGTCTCCGGCCGAAACCAGGGCCATGTCTATCTACATCACAGAGAGCCTGGCAAAAGGATTCATCCGGAGATCCTCCTCTCCTGCGGGAGCAGGCTTCTTCTTCGTGAAGAAGAAAGAGGGTGACCTACGCCCATGCATCGACTACCGGGGTCTAAATCAGATCACCGTCAAAAACAAGTACCCTCTGCCGCTCATCCCCGAATTGTTCGACCGGCTCAGAGGAGCCCGTGTGTTCACCAAGCTGGATCTTCGGGGTGCCTACAACCTAGTTCGTATCCGCTCTGGGGACGAATGGAAGACCGCGTTTAATACTCGCGATGGGCACTATGAATACTGCGTGATGCCCTTCGGCCTGTGTAACGCACCAGCAGTCTTCCAAGAATTGGTGAACGACATATTCCGGGACCTCCTCTACGTCTGTGTCGTAGTTTATCTGGATGACATCCTTATCTTCTCTCCGGACCTCCAGACCCATAGAGAGAACGTACAGCTGGTTCTGCAAAGACTGAGGGAGAATCGTCTTTACGCCAAATATGAGAAGTGCGTCTTTGAGCAGTCTTCTCTCCCTTTCCTGGGATACATCATCTCGGGCACTGGACTGCAGATGGATCCAAAGAAGGTCTCCTCCATACTCAACTGGCCTCCTCCTTCTGGACTGAAGGCAATCCAACGGTTCCTGGGATTCGCCAACTACTACCGCCAGTTTATCCCTCACTTCTCTGCCCTGACTGCTCCTCTCTCCGCTTTGACCAAAAAGGAGGCTAATCCAAAGGACTGGTCACCTGCGGCCGACGCCGCGTTTTGCTCCCTGAAGCGAGCATTTGCCTCCGCTCCTGTACTCCACCGTCCGGAGTTAAACCGCCAGTTCACCTTGGAAGTGGATGCCTCCTCCTCGGGGGCTGGAGCAGTGCTCATGCAGAAATCCTCCTCCGGCAAGATGGTGACTTGCGGTTTCTTCTCCAAGAGCTTCTCCGCGCCGGAACGTAATTACACCATCGGTGACCGAGAACTATTGGCGGTCAAACTGGCTCTGGAGGAGTGGCGCTACCTCCTGGAAGGAGCAGTGTACCCCGTGATTATCTACACGGACCACAAGAACCTGGAATACCTGCGGTCCGCTCAGCGACTGAACCCACGGCAAGCCAGGTGGTCCTTATTCTTTGCCAGGTTTGACTTCCAGCTCCATTTCAGACCCGCGGACAAGAATGTACGCGCTGATGCCTTGTCTAGGTCTTTCGTGCCCATGGAGCAGGAGGAAGAGACTACCCAACCTATCATCCCTCCTAGCAAGATTATTCCGGTGGCCCCTGTCACTCTGGCCCAGATACCGCCCGGGAAGACCTATGTCTCTGAGACTGACAGGCAAAAAGTGTTACACTGGGGTCATGCCTCCAAAACAGCCGGTCATGCAGGCCAGAAGAGAACATGGGGTGCGATTGTACGCCATTACTGGTGGCCATCCCTTCGCACGGACGTCGCTGCTTATGTCTCTGCCTGCTCCTCTTGTGCCAGGAACAAGACGCCCAAACACCTGCCCTATGGCCGTCTTCTGCCTCTGCCTATACCCTCAGTTCCGTGGCAACACATAGCGATGGATTTTATTACGGACTTGCCATTATCCTCCGGACACACAGTCATATGGGTCGTGGTGGACCGGTTCTCCAAAATGGCTCACTTCGTCCCTATGGCCGGACTGCCCTCTGCTCAGGAACTCGCGGAAGCCTATATACATCACATCTTCCGCTTGCATGGCTTTCCATCCCACATCGTGTCCGACAGAGGAACTCAGTTCACCTCCCGCTTTTGGAGGGCGCTCTGCAAGCATCTGGGAGTGACTCTGGACTTTTCTTCTGCTTACCATCCTCAGTCTAATGGCCAAGTGGAGAGGGTCAATCAAATCTTGACATCCTTCTTACGTCACTATGTCAACGCCCATCACGACGACTGGTCCACGCTTCTGCCTTGGGCTGAATTCTCACATAACCACCATATCAGTGAGTCGTCCTCCAAATCTCCCTTCCATGTCGTTTACGGACTTCAGCCCTCCGTTCCATTGCCTATATCCCCTTCTTCGGATGTCCCTGCGGCTGATACTGTAGCCCGTGACTTCGCTACCATTTGGGACTCTGTCAAGGCGTCCCTTGGACGCGCTTCCCAGCGGATGAAGAAACACGCTGACAAGAGGCGTCTGGACCCTCCGTGTTTCTCTCCTGGTGACCTGGTCTGGCTTGCTTCCCAGTACATCCGATTGAAGATACCTTCCTACAAGCTGGGTCCTCGCTACATCGGGCCGTTTAAGGTCCTCAGCAAGATCAATGAGGTCTCCTACAAGCTACAGCTCCCGGCCACGATGAGGATTCCCAACTCTTTCCACGTCTCCCTGCTCAAGCCGGTCGTCCTTGGTCCCTTCTCCGCTGCTGCCAGTCCGGCTCCTCCACCTATTGCCGATGACGACATCTATGCGGTAAGGGATATCGTGGCCATGAAGACCGTTCGAGGTCGTCAGTTCTTCCTGGTGGACTGGGAGGGGTATGGTCCTGAGGATAGGTCCTGGGAGCCCAGGGAGAACGTGGGCACTCCTCTGATCCGTGCCTTCATGTCCCGGTTGCGGGGAGGGGGGCGTGGGGGGGGGGTACTGTCACGCTCCCCGGGTCCTTGGCTTCCCTCCCCGGGTCCTCTGCTCCGCTCCCCGGGTCCTCAGCCCCGCTCCCCGGCTCACCTGCCACGCTCCCCGCTCTCCAGCCTCCGGTCCCCGTCCTTCCCAGGCCCCCTGGTCCCCGATCGCGGCGCCCGACGGCTTCCCAGGCCCTGGCCGGCTCCCCTGCGTCCTCTTCTCAGCCTCCTTCCCTGGCTTCTGGCACCCGGGCTGCGCGCATGCGCATTAGGGCGCGCGCGCGGTCACTGACCCTTTCTTAAAGGGCCAGCGTCCATTAACAGGTAATGAGGCTAATCAGGTACAGGGTATAAAGGGGTGTATTGTCCAAGGGGGCGGGGCCTGATCTTCGTGTTCCCTAAGCTAGGAGTCAGGTCTCCTGGTGTTTCAGTGCATGTACTCACCTATCTCTCTTTGTAGAGCCGTGCTTGCCTCGCCATCCAGTCTGCCGTATCCTGAACCCCGAACGCTGTCCTTCTGCCATCCTGACAGTCCGCACCATCTCGGATCCCTGCGGTGACCCGTCATCTTGCTCCCAAGGTTCCGGACCCCGCCTGACATCATCTCGGCTTCCGAACCTGAGCTGCGTCACCCGGACCACCACCCATAACTCCGTGGTCCCAGGGACTTCTCCGCTATTCCCGTGTGCAAGGACTGTTCTGCTGTTTCTAGTGTTCCAGCTGCCGGACTCTTTCCTACCATCTAGGAGTTCGGTCCAGTGGATCCACCTCCTGGGCCTGCCCGTACACCTGGCCGTGACATATACTACACCTCCATATAGCACACCTGTAATATACTACACCTCCATAGAGCACACCTGTAATATACTACACCTCCATAGAGCACACCTGTAATATACTACATCACTACACCACTATATAGCACACCTGTAATATACTACACCTCCATAGAGCACACCTGTAATATACTACATCACTACACCACTATATAGCACACCTGTAATATACTACACCTCCATAGAGCACACCTGTAATATACTACATCACTACACCACTATATAGCACACCTGTAATATACTACACCTCCATATAGCACACCTGTAATATACTACATCACTACACCACTATATAGCACACCTGTAATATACTACACCTCCATATAGCACACCTGTAATATACTACACCTCCATATAGCACACCTGTAATATACTACATCACTACACCACTATATAGCACACCTGTAATATACTACACCTCCATATAGTACACCTGTAATATACTACACCTCCATATAGCACACCTGTAATATACTACACCTCCATATAGCACACCTGTAATATACTACATCACTACACCCCTATATACACCTGTAATATACTACATCACTACACCCCTATATAGCACACCTGTAATATACTACACCTCCATATACTACACCTGTAATATACTACACCTCCATATAGCACACCTGTAATATACTACACCTCCATATAGCACACCTGTAATATACTACACCTCCATATAGCACACCTGTAATATACTACACCTCCATATAGCACACCTGTAATATACTACACCACTATATACACCTCCATATAGCACACCTGTAATATACTACACCCCCATATGTCACACACCCTGCTCCCCATACAGCCTGCACCCCCATATCACACACACTACACCCCATACAGCCTGCACCCCCATATCACACACACTACACCCCCATATGTCACACACCCTGCCCACATATCTCACCCTGCCTGTACCCCAACTTACCCCTCTCAAACACTCTGCACCCCTTCACATCCTTCTGTCAGTCTGCAGCCCTCATATGCCACTCACTCTGCAACTCCATCTTCCCTCATATGCCACTCACCCTGAAACTCCATCTTCCCTCATATGCCACTCACCCTGCAACTCCATCTTCCCTCATATACCACTCACCCTGAAACTCCATCTTCCCTCATATGCCACTCACCCTGCAACTCCATCTTCCCTCATATACCACTCACCCTGAAACTCCATCTTCCCTCATATGCCACTCACCCTGCAACTCCATCTTCCCTCATATACCACTCACCCTGCAGCTCCATCTTCCCTCATATACCACTCACCCTGCAGCTCCATCTTCCCTCATATGCACTCACCCTGCAGCCCCCCTCCCCTCATGTCCCCTCTTTTCTCATTACCAGTCATCATGTGTCCACATCTCCTTCAGGATTCAGTATCTTGCTTTCTGCCCGGCATCCTGTGTCTCCTCCCACACAGTCACATGGGCGTGACATCATCGCAGGTCCTGCAAGATGAATTATTCCGTCTGCTGTGCTGCTCCTTCTCCTGCCGGCGGGAACTTTTGAAATGACACACGCAGCGCAGTACTGACAACGTCAGAGCGCGCACGTGTGTCACTGACAATTAGTGCCGGCAGGGAACAGAGGAAAGACTCCTGCGTTCCGCTGCCTGCACTGACTGTGCGGACCTGCACAGGATCTCTCCCTGCTCGGCACGCTGCAGCCCGGCTCCACTGCACCGGCTGAAGACGGGCGGGCCGGTCACAGAGAGCAGGCGGGCCGGATGTGGCCCGCGGGCCGCCCCTTGCCCAGGTCTGATCTAGATCCTCACTCCCCACTGAGACAAGATGTAAGCTTGCTTTTTTTCCTGAAGAAGGAGACACAGTCTCCGAAAGACATAGAAAATAATCACCTTTTATCTTACACTGTCTGATCCATTGTTACGGAGAAATATAAAAGTAGATAGAGAAGTCGGGTTCAATACTGCGCTAAAACCATGAAGCCAGACGATATGATGGATTCTTTTCTTTATTTAGGACAGGTCAACGCGTTTCAAAGGCATGTCCGCCTTCTTCATCAGGACAAGAAAAAAACAGCATGATACATGTTGCTGCCTGGGGATACATATATATACTGCTGAAAGGGAGGCTCCACGTATACACAGATGACGTCAGCCGGTGAGTGACTGAACGTCACGTGGAAGAAAGCAGGAAGAAGTAGAAAAAAAGTTAGAAAAAGTTAGAAAAAAGGGTAGAAAAAGGAGAGAAAAATGAGAAAAAAGAAGAAAAAGAAGAAGAAGAGAAGAAAAAGAATGAGAAAAGGGTGAAAAAAAGTGTGAAGGGGTTAAATTTTTACTCAACCCGAAAACAGAGGGGGTGTAAACAATAATTTGGAAATATATTGCAAAAAATTGTTTTAATAAACCAAATGTGAAAAAAACGTGCTTTATTTAATAAACTTGCGTCTAAATCCACATGAAAATGTAGTGTCAGGACGCTAAAAAAACAATCTGCAAAAAAATGCAGAAAATTCCTCTGGAGATCATCCAGCAGTAGAAGGTAAAAAAATTATTTTTTTTTTGTGAGATCCGAAGCATGTGAAAGAAAATGGGACGCGCGTGCACAGGGAAAACTCCACTGTGTAATGAGAAGTGCTGAAAGAGGTGAAGTAAGTTCAAAGCGTGGGAAAGAGATTTCTGCGCATGCGTGCGCCTGAAGGAGCCGTCAGAGTGGGGTGAAAGGAGTTCATATCTATTTAGAAACCGAGCCGAAACAAAATTCAGTGAGTGAAAAACAATTAATCCAATATAAGAAAAAATAGGAAAAACAAAAGAAGGAGATAGTATATAGGGAGTTAATCATATGTAGAGATAAATTTTATACCCGTGAAACAAAGGGCAAACAACAGTGTCTGATGGTATTACATATAAATAAAGAAATAAATACAATTAATATGATAAAAGCAATATCGAACAAATATATAAAATAAAATTCATGAAGATTTAAAAGAAACGCACTGTAACAAATTAATTAATTAACATATCCACAGCCAACGGGTAATGGGGTATATATAAAGCACCAAATGCAACCCCACCTTATGATGAAAAGCTGGGGGGGGGGGGGAGGGGGTTAAGGATTTCTTAATATAATGGAGAAAAATTATATCATTATTACAATAGGATAAAAACTGGGTGTATAAATACTTCATATTGGTATAAATAAAAACCACATTGGATGATATAGAAAAAAAGAATTTTTTTTTTAATATATATGTTGGGGGTTTGTTCCATATAAAAACACTACTAAAATACCATGATTAAAAATGGGAATACAAATGGACAAAAATCAAGGGTGAGGAGGGATCAATAAAAAAGGTCAGTCAATTCATTGAGACCATGCGGTTTCAGAGTGCTGAGTTTATGAATCCAAAAAGTCTCTTTCTTGCTTAATAATTCCAATCTATTTGGTATGTCTGATGGAATATGAGCATATTCCATCAGACATACCAAATAGATTGGAATTATTAAGCAAGAAAGAGACTTTTTGGATTCATAAACTCAGCACTCTGAAACCGCATGGTCTCAATGAATTGACTGACCTTTTTTATTGATCCCTCCTCACCCTTGATTTTTGTCCATTTGTATTCCCATTTTTAATCATGGTATTTTAGTAGTGTTTTTATATGGAACAAACCACCAACATATATATTAAAAATTTTTTTCTTTTTTTCTATATCATCCAATGTGGTTTTTATTTATACCAATATGAAGTATTTATACACCCAGTTTTTATCCTATTGTAATAATGATATAATTTTTCTCCATTATATTAAGAAATCCTTAACTCCCTCCCCCCCCCCTCCCCAGCTTTTCATCATAAGGTGGGGTTGCATTTGGTGATTTATATATACCCCATTACCCGTTGGCTGTGGATATGTTAATTAATTAATTTGTTACAGTGCGTTTCTTTTAAATCTTCATGAATTTTATTTTATATATTTGTTCGATATTGCTTTTATCATATTAATTGTATTTATTTCTTTATTTATATGTAATACCATCAGACACTGTTGTTTGCCCTTTGTTTCACGGGTATAAAATTTATCTCTACATATGATTAACTCCCTATATACTATCTCCTTCTTTTGTTTTTCCTATTTTTTCTTATATTGGATTAATTGTTTTTCACTCACTGAATTTTGTTTCGGCTCGGTTTCTAAATAGATATGAACTCCTTTCACCCCACTCTGACGGCTCCTTCAGGCGCACGCATGCGCAGAAATCCCTTTCCCACGCTTTGAACTTACTTCACCTCTTTCAGCACTTCTCATTACACAGTGGAGTTTTCCCTGTGCACGCGCGTCCCATTTTCTTTCACATGCTTCGGATCTCACAAAAAAAAAAAAAATTTTTTTACCTTCTACTGCTGGATGATCTCCAGAGGAATTTTCTGCATTTTTTTGCAGATTGTTTTTTTAGCGTCCTGACACTACATTTTCATGTGGATTTAGACGCAAGTTTATTAAATAAAGCACGTTTTTTTCACATTTGGTTTATTAAAACAATTTTTTGCAATATATTTCCAAATTATTGTTTACACCCCCTCTGTTTTCGGGTTGAGTAAAAATTTAACCCCTTCACACTTTTTTTCACCCTTTTCTCATTCTTTTTCTTCTCTTCTTCTTCTTTTTCTTCTTTTTTCTCATTTTTCTCTCCTTTTTCTACCCTTTTTTCTAACTTTTTCTAACTTTTTTTCTACTTCTTCCTGCTTTCTTCCACGTGACGTTCAGTCAGTCACCGGCTGACGTCATCTGTGTATACGTGGAGCCTCCCTTTCAGCAGTATATATATGTATCCCCAGGCAGCAACATGTATCATGCTGTTTTTTTCTTGTCCTGATGAAGAAGGCGGACATGCCTTTGAAACGCGTTGACCTGTCCTAAATAAAGAAAAGAATCCATCATATCGTCTGGCTTCATGGTTTTAGCGCAGTATTGAAGCCGACTTCTCTATCTACTTTTATATTTCTCCATTGCATTATCGGGGCTGCTGCTTGACCAATTTCTACATTCTATTTTTTGCCTTCATAGGAGTTGTGCCTGTCACAACTTCCACAGGTGAGCACCTGCCCTATTTTCTAAACCTGCATTGTTTATCAGATAAGACCCTATGTGCGCTTTTCTCTCTACAGCTTTTTGATCCATTGTTACGGCAGAGTGGTTTTCATCCCTTTACTTCTTAGGCCCCTTTCACACTGCGTTTTGCCATACGTCCACAGGTCCCGTCGGAGCATCCGTCCGGACCGCCCCTCCCCCACTCTGCTAAGCGTGCTCCGGACGCATGCGCCCGACAGGGCCATTCACTGCTATGGAGCGCACTGCGTTAGCGTGTGCTCTGTTTTGTGCCATTTTGTGCAAATATACGTTTCTGCAGACGGACACCCGAACGTAGATGGTCTACGTTCGGGTGTCCGTCTGCAGAAACGTATATTTGCACAAAATGGCACAAAACAGAGCACACGCTAACGCAGTGCGCTCCATAGCAGTGAATGGCCCTGTCGGGCGCATGCGTCCGGAGCACGCTTAGCAGAGTGGGGGAGGGGCGGTCCGGACGGATTCTCCGACGGGACCTGTGGACGTATGGCAAAACGCAGTGTGAAAGAAGCCTTACTTCATGATCCAGGTAAAGTGTCAGTGTAAGGCTGTTTTCACACCACCGTTTTTTGCTATGCGGCACAATCCGGCACTTTGCAGGAAAAACGCAACCGTTTTTTTTTTGCTGCCGGTTGCGTTTTTCCTGCATAGACTTTAATTAGTGCCACATGGCATTGCGTTCCGTCCGTTTTTTGCCGCATGCGGCAGATTTAGCCGATGTGGCGGTCTGATGGAACGGTGCCAGGTACGTTTTTTTGTGCGGCAAAAAAACCCGCATTGCGCCGCATCCGGCGCATTTTTCAATGCATGCCTATGGCCGCCGCATACGGTTTTTGCCACTGCGCATGCTCAGTAGCATGCCGCAAGCGGCAAAAACCGGACGGCCGCATTTAAAAAACTTATGCAAAGGAGGCGGCTTTTTCGCCGCATCCATTGCATAGGTTTTAGAGCCGGACTGGCCGGCTCTGCACCTACCGGATGTGTGAAAGCAGCCTAGGGGTTTTCTCACACTAGTGTACAGCTAGTATATAACTTGGACGAGTGCTATCTGACGCATTATCGGGTTGCACTCAGGCCAATGTTATAGTATCAAAAATTTCTGGGCAACAGATGGAATACAATATAGTAATTTTTGGCCACTCCAGGACAGTATACATAAAGAGAGAAAAAGGAGTATTAAATGGCCAACCATAATGTAAATAAATATCAAAACCAATGCCTTATGATATCAAAGTGAAATATATTTATTACACATAAATTCAGACAATTGGTAAAATTACATGTAGGGAGAAAAGACATGAAAGTAGGAACAATGATCCCAGAAAAACATTCCCAAAAGGGATAGACACTGCCCAGACAAATATTAAGTAGAATGGGTAAGCAGCACCCTAACATAAAAGTAAGAGGAACCGTTTCCTCATAGGGCATGTACAATTACAACAGAGCTGCTTACCCATTATAATAAAGTGCAAGGTGCTAAGTCAAGATCAGGGCAGTAGTCCAGTCAGGGTGGGAGAAGCCCCAACGCGTTTCGCTGCGTTGCTTCCTCGGGGGACGATGTGTACATAGTCTGTGGCCAAAGAGCACCCCTTTATACCCCCGTTTATTACCCGAGATCGCCGCCATCTGCGCCGCATGTGTCGCATCTGCGCTCCCCGTCCACCCACCGGTTCCGAGTCTCGTCGGCGGAAGTGACGCCAAAGCAGCGTTCCCTCCCACCGCAACAGAGCTCCTCAGCGTGGGTAGAGACAGGGAGCGGCAAGAGACATGCGCCGCGGCCATCTCAGTTGTGGGCAGGTGAGAGGGCGTCCCCAAACTCACCATACCACACTAAATATGGAGACCTGATGGTGTAGTCAGGGTCCATTATATTCCACATGCAAAAGCAGTCACAATATAAGAGCTGCAGACACTAATATAGAGTAAGTCACAGCAGGGTAATTAAATCACACCATTATATGGGATTTTTTCCTTTATAGGGTCAGTGAAAGCACATTGCAAGGCAGCAAGTAAAAGGCTGCAAATGCTAATATAGAGTGAATCACAATAAGATCATCAAATTACCACCATTGTATATTTTTTGGTCTTCACATCAATAATCTCTCTCTCCCATTTGGAGAAGGATTTCTCCAATTCCTCAGGAATTGGAGAAATCCTTCTCCAAATGGGAGAGAGAGATTATTGATGTGAAGACCAAAAAATATAAGAGAGACTCGGGGGATTTCAGAAGTAACACCGTTTACAGGTGGAAGCACCCCCAGAAAAATAACAAGAAAAAGAAGGGGGCGGTAAATCTGGACTATTCAAAATCCCCTTCGGCCTCCTCCTTATCCTCGTTGGATGAGGACCTTACATCTAAAAGGGGTTTTGTGACCCCCTTGACTGGCAGATGGGGCATAAATAAAACCAAACAAGTGGGTCCTGTCTCCTCCAAGAGGAAGATCACTCCTCCTGAACCAGTGGAGAAAAAAAGTAAAAATAAGAATAATAACCTTGAGGTGATTAACCTTTCCGACATCTCGCTATCTAAAACTCAGTTGGAGGTGTTGGAACTGGGACTGTCTTTTGTGCCTAATACTAAGTTTGATTATTTTACAGCACTAAAAGACTTGAATTTGTTTTCACGGAAATTGGTCCTTCAGAAGTTGCATGCTCAGAGGGAGACACGGGGTATCTGTGTGGAGACACCTACAATGGAAACTGAGGGAACTTCAGAGGATTTGGATGATGACCTTCCCTCAACGTCTGGAGGTAAAATACCTTATTCCATCTGTCCGCGATCAACCACGTTCCCCCCATTTTCACTCTGTCCAGCAGTAGATATATTCCACAAATTAGTTTCTGATGACTTACTCTATATTAGTGTCTGCAGCTCTTATATTGTGACTGCTTTTGCATGTGGAATATAATGCAGCTCTTCTATTGTGACTGCTTTTGCTATGTGGAATATAATGGACCCTGACTACACCATCAGGTCTCCATATTTAGTGTGGTATGGTGAGTTTGGGGACGCCCTCTCACCTGCCCACAACTGAGATGGCCGCGGCGCATGTCTCTTGCCGCTCCCTGTCTCTACCCACGCTGAGGAGCTCTGTTGCGATGGGAGGGAACGCTGCTTTGGCGTCACTTCCGCCGACGAGACCCGGAAGCGGTGGGTGGACGGGGAGCGCAGATGCGACACATGCGGCGCAGATGGCGGCGATCTCGGGTAATAAACGGGGGTATAAAGGGGTGCTCTTTGGCCACAGACTATGTACACATCGCCCCCCGAGGAAGCAACGCAGCGAAACGCGTTGGGGCTTCTCCCACCCTGACTGGACTACTGCCCTGATCTTGACTTAGCACCTTGCACTTTATTATAATGGGTAAGCAGCTCTGTTGTAATTGTACATGCCCTATGAGGAAACGGTTCCTCTTACTTTTATGTTAGGGTGCTGCTTACCCATTCTACTTAATATTTGTCTGGGCAGTGTCTCTCCCTTTTGGGAATGTTTTTCTGGGATCATTGTTCCTACTTTCATGTCTTTTCTCCCTACATGTAATTTTACCAATTGTCTGAATTTATGTGTAATAAATATATTTCACTTTGATATCATAAGGCATTGGTTTTGATATTTATTTACATTATGGTTGGCCATTTAATACTCCTTTTTCTCTCTTTATGCAATGTTATAGTATGGTGCAGGGCCGACCAGCTCTTATTTGCTCCCATTGATTTGGCATGAGAAAAAAAACGAAACGCTGTATGCTGCAACTGGCCGATCAAATCAGACGGCGCCCCCCATTCAAGTCAATAGGTGCGTACATATATCAGACTGCACTCAGATGTCATCCAAGTGCAGTCGGATATACGCTGATACAGTTTGAGCCAAGTTTAATTTGCATAAACCATCCGATTCTCTCGCATTAGAGAACATATGTCAGTGTGAGCTCTAAAACTGAGATCTAGTATCCTGCAGTACAGAAGAATTGCAGGGTATTAGATCAGCGATCAGGCAAATCCCATATAGTGACTAAGTAATAAATAAAAAAAAAAAATAAAAAGGTGTGAATAAAATAAAGGCAACATATTTCAACACTAGAAAAACTGTTATGCAAACATAAAAGTGAACAAAAAAGGTACATGTTTGGTATCGCCATATTCGGAACCACCCAATCTATGAAACTGTATCATAAGCTGATGAACACAATAAATAAATAAATAATTAAAAAAGCACACCAAAAATGTAGCTTTTTCAGTACACTGACTTGCAAAAAATGGAATAAAAATTGATTACCGTATATACTCGGGTATAAGCAGAGTTTTTCAGCCTTTTGTTTTTCCCAGAAAAATATTATTCTCACCTGTCTTCCATTCCTGCAGTGTCCTCTTATCTGCTTCTTGCAGACCGCAGGCACATAGACCCCTCCATGATAGTGTCCAGTGCGCAAGGCCGATGCTGCCATCATTTACTGCAGTTGGTTTGTGGCACCGCAAAGCATTCAACTGCAGTAAAGCGATGACGGCCACGGTGGCCCTTTGCACGGATGCGATCATGCAGGGATCTGGGTGCCAGCGGTCTGCAAGAAGCAACGCGCACCGCAAACCATCCAACTGCAGTAAATCAACGGTAGACAGCAGCACCGTGCATCGAACGATTGAGGGCTCTATGTGCCTGTGGTCCGCAAGAAGCATGTAAGAGGACACCGCAGTAATGGAGGACAGGGGAGAATTGTTTTTGTGTGTATGTGCACAATGGCATAATAGGGGACCGGAATGAGAACATTTCTAAGGGATGGGCACATTACTACAGGGCACAAGGATGGACACATTACTACAGAATGTGGCATATTATTACAAGGGGACCAGGATGGGCACAATACTACAGGATGGGGACATTACTACAGGATGGAGTACATTACTACAGGGCACATTACTACAAGGGAACCAGGATGGGCACATTACTACAGGATAAGGCACTTTACTACAAGATGGGGCACATTACTACAAGATGGCGGAGGCTGGGGCACATTACTACAAAAAGGGGACCAAGATGGGGCACTTTCCTACAGGACACAAGGATGGGCACATTACTATAAGTGGGACAAGGATGAGGCACATTACTATAAGGGGGGACAAGGATGAGGCATATTACTATAAGGGGGGACAAGGATGAGGCACATTACTACAAGGGGACCAGTATGGGCACATTACTACAGGATGGGGCATATTACTACAAGGAAACTATGATGGGCACATTACTACAGGATAGGGCCCATTACTACAAGAAGGGGACCAAGATGGGGCACATTACTACAGAATACAAGGATGGACACATTACTATAGGGGACATGGATGGGTACATTACTACAAAGGCACCAGGATGGGGCATTACTACAAGGGGTAACAAGGATGGGGCACATTACACATTACTACAGGGCACAAGAAAAGGCACATTACTACAAGGGGGGGGGGGACAAGGATGGGGCACATATTTTATTGGAATATATTTTTATTTTTGAAATATACCAGTAGCTCCTGCATTTCCCACCCTAGGCTTATACTTGAGTCAATACATTTTTCCAGTTTTTTGTGGCAAAATTAGGGGCCTTGGCTTATACTCAAGTTGGCTGATACTCAAGTATATATGGTAAGTCACATTAAAAAAAATGGTTTAGCTGAAATCATTATACAATAAGTGTACTAGTACCCATTGGTATGGCTTAATTAGGAAATCATACTGGTGGCCTTATTTTATTGAGACTATAATAATGTCGAGTTCTCTTTACATGAACCTTTACAGTGTAAAAAGCCTAAACATCATACAATAATAACGACACGAAGACGCAATTGTTTAGGAACCAAATTATTTTATTCTGCACGGTACATGTTCAATCATTTCATGAAATATCCTTTTAATTTAAAAAGCTTTAAATCTCTTGTCTTAAGTAATAAAATAGAAGCTAAAAGTCACCTGACATATGGAGGAAACGCAACAGATATGAAGCAAAATCAATACAATGCAAATCTATGCATATCCGCTATAATGCTGTTAATCAGTCCTTCGATATATAAAAGCGTTGAATGTATACACCTGAAAACAGAAATGAACAAGTTCCTAAAACTGATAAGGATAAAAAAAAGTTTCTAAATAATTTGCACCTGCTTTTTTCTACCACAATTTTTTTTTATTTACTATTGAAGTTAAATGAGGCGTTACATGGAAACAAAGTTATTTTCTGAAAAGCAAAATTGTATGGAACTAATAATATGTTCCATACTTACTCTCCGCAACGCCCGTTTCTCTCTGGTCCAGTCTTCAATGCATAGAAAAAGCCTGCTCAACCAATCACTGTCTGACACAATCACCACTGCAACCAGTGATTGGCTGAGCAGAAATTTGTGTAGTTTTTTAATGTGCTAAAGCAGAGACCATCAGAGACCGGGAATCGCGGAGGTGGAGCATGGATTCACAATATTAATTTTCAATTTGTTCCATTTATAAAATAATCCGACGTCCATGGAACGCTCCTTTAATTAGGGAAAATGTGACATATGTTAGTCCTAATGGGGCATATGGACAGGAGTTTCCGTTCTGATGCTCCTTCACGCTGCCATAGATGTAACCACTGTTACGCTTACTCATCTATGATGGAAATCTGCTCCATTGGGGGTCAAATTGTTCTTGCTCGTGCTCTTACTGTGGACCCAGGAGTTGCTACCGTGGGCTCTGATTAGCATTGTACTGCAATAGTGAAGATGTCGGGGGGTCTGCAGCGGTCAGGATTATGGATGCTCATGGTTTTGTAAAATAACAACCCACTGGTCCATTTATACTGATTTAAAGAAAAACAGGTGAAAATCCCTCTTTCCACATATTTTGAGATTTTATCCCTCCAATGGACAACATTAGGTAAAATAAAAGTTGAAATTTAAGATTTTTAACAAGTGTCAAAAAATATTACAAAAATACAAAACCCAGATATTTTCAACACAACAAATTAAAATATTCCCTTTAAGCTGCACATGCTGCAAAGCAATGAAATTGCACGGCATATTTATAGCTACATACACATGAATAAAAATGTCTTGGGCTGAACTTCAGGTAACTCCTATTTGCATTAGAGACTGAATAGATAGAAGATGAGACTTGCAATAGAAGAGATATGATCCAGATTACTGCAAAAATCCTGAAAGAAAATAAAACTATGATTAATCCTTCCAGTCTACGTCTATAATTAAAGTAACATTACTAAAATTTAGACAAAGTAATTTACTTAAAGGGGTGGTTCACTACTCTGTAAAACTGATAGGGAAGGCTTTTTCTAAATACCTTCATCAGCCAATTCTGCCTGCGAGTGGCGCTACTGTGGTCCACTCATCCCCATGAAGTGACCCCCCCTCCCTGGGCTCCGTGACCTCTGAGATTCGTTGAGGTCACGTCAACTTCCAGTTAACCTGACATCACCGCGGCGGGCTTCAGTCTTCCTCAGTGACTGGGCTGAGGGCGGAGTTTCATCGCTCGTCACAGCCCAGAAATGCTCCTGCTTATGGCGCTCTGCAGTGAAGGAGAGAACGCGTGAGATACAGGGCTTTGACGAGCAATGAAACTCAGTCCACAGCCCAGTCACTTACGGAGACTGGGGCCGGCCGCAGTGATGTCTGCGGCAGTGTATATGTTATTACTTGTACCAAATGCATTAAACAGTACTTTGGCTGTATGAGCAGGACACTCAGAAAAAGATTGTCTGAACATTTATATGACAATCAGAATCCTACCACTCGCAGTCTTTCTGGAGCCGCCTGTCATTTTCTGCATGAGCATGCAGGAGATACAAGCAGTCACCCGAGGAGAGGGGAAGATAGACTGAGAAATTTACAGAACAGAGAGGCCAGGTGGATTATGTGGTATGACACTTGCATCCCAAAGGGGATAAATGTTAGAACTGATTCAATCTAATATATAAAGCTGAATGTGTGTATGTATGTATGTGTGTATGTCCGGGATTGGCATCTGCACAGTCGCAGCTACAGCCACAAAATTTTGCACACTCACACGTCTGGACCCCGAGAGCGTCATAGGCTATGTTTTGAGGGGAAATTTTAACCCCGCGCTTTACAGTTATTCGCCAAAAAACCTGCCTCCATTAAAGCGAATGGAGCTGGGAGCCACAGTGCAGCCAGAACTTCAGAAGAATGCGCAGCCACGCCCTTATATGGAATGTTGGCGTGTCACAATGCAGCCAGGGAAAGAGGCAGACACAGACAGGGTAAGAAACAGACATAGACAGGGTAAGAGACAGACACAAAGAGACAGACACAGACGAAGAGAGAGAGACAGACACAGGGAAACAGACAGGGAAAGAAAGGGAAAGAGACAGACATAGGGAAAGAGAGAGGGAAAGAGACAGACAGGGAAAGAGACAGAGTAGATAGATAGATAGACAGACAGGGAAAGAGATAGATGACACACAGACAGAGGGGGAGACAGACATAATTACATTTATATCTATTTGTTTTGTGGTTTATATGTGCAGAATACATTTTTGTTAATACATTCTATTTTGTTAACAGCAGTTATTAACCAGGGCGAAGCCGGGTAGTACAGCTAGTGTATATATATTGATGGGAGATTATTTTGTGCATAATATTGTGTCATTTGCCTCTAATAACCACATCTGTTGTATACCATCACTAATTATGAGCAGGTGGGGGGTGTGGCTTGTCATGTTTGGAGCATATATCATAACTAGAAGGTGGCCCAATTCTAATGCATCGGGTATTCTAGAATTTATTGTGTATGATTTTTGTTATATCTAATGTATAAAGCTGAATGTGTGTAAGTGTGTGTGTGTCTTTCCCTCTGTCTCTTTGTCAGTCTGTTTCCCTGTCAGTCAGTCTGTTTCCCTGTCAGTCAGTCTGTTTCCCTGTCAGTCAGTCTGTTTCCCTGTCTGTCAGTCTGTTTCCCTGTCTGTCAGTCTGTTTCCCTGTCTGTCAGTCTGTTTCCCTGTCTGTCAGTCTGTTTCCCTGTCTGTCAGTCTGTTTCCCTGTCTGTCAGTCTGTTTCCCTGTCTGTCAGTCTGTTTCCCTGTCTGTCTGTCTCTTTGTGTCTGTCTCTTACCCTGTCTGTCTGTTTCTTACCCTGTCGGTGTCTGCCTCTTTCCCTGTCTGTTTCTTTCCCTGACTGCATTGTGACACGCCAAAATTCCATATAAGGGTGTAGCTGCGCATTCTTCTGAAGTTCTGGCTGCACTGTGGCTCCCAGCTCCATTTGCTTTAATGGAGGCAGGTTTTTTGGCGAATAACTGTAAAGAGCGGGGTTAAAATTTCCCCTCAAAACATAGCCTATGACGCTCTCGAGGTCCAGAAGTGTGTGTGCAAAATTTTGTGGCTGTAGCTGCGACGGTACAGATGCCAATCCCGGACATACACACACACACATACACACACACATACAGCTTTATATATTAGATATATAAAGCTGAATGTGTGTGTGTATCTGTGTGTGTATCTATGTGTGTGTGTGTGTGTGTGTGTGTGTGTGTGTGTGTGTGTGTGTGTGTGTGTGTGTGTGTCCGGGATTGGCATCCGCACGGTCGCAGCTACAGCCACAAAATTTTGCACACTGGTGGTCAGTGGTGGTCTCTAATCAGGTGGCCCTACTCTTGTTCCTCCCTGGATCATTCAAATGAGAGAGAATGGGCCTGCTGAGATACAATCTTACCGCCGCTCGCAAGGTGATCCCCAAGTATTGGAGATCCTCTGAGGTGCCCATCATGGAGGAATAGTTCACGGAGATGTCCAGCATCTATAAAATGGAGACTCTAATGGCAGAACACAACGATATAGTTGAAAATGTTCTTAAAGATCTGGACCCCCTGGATTCTATTTCCAGACTCCCCGACACTTCGGACCATTCTTGGAAGGTCCTGATTGGACCATGTGGCATGGAATACCTAGAACAGGTCTTCCCGGGAATACACACCGCTGTGGATACCGTTCCCTTTCCCC
Source organism: Anomaloglossus baeobatrachus (assembly GCF_048569485.1). Taxonomy (NCBI): domain Eukaryota; kingdom Metazoa; phylum Chordata; class Amphibia; order Anura; family Aromobatidae; genus Anomaloglossus; species Anomaloglossus baeobatrachus. The sequence continues at coordinate 20,345,944 of NC_134361.1, forward strand.
CCCCCCCCCATCCCTTCCCTCTTTTCTTCTGGTTTCCTCTCTATTCTATTGCTTTAGCTCCTATCTTCTTTGTCTCAGCTACAATGTTCTATAGCTCGTTTCGTCTAGTCAGAGGCTGGAGGCCCTATTCGTTGGGGATTTTTCATGAGCTAAGTTAAGGTACTGTATTCTTTGGTTATCCAGCTGCTGTTATAAAAAGGTGTATCTTTGCGGCTACGAGAAGACTACCTCGGCTGCGCAACGCAGCTCCTGTTCGTATTATATGTCACTGATTTTTGTTAAACCTTGTTTTCTATCTTAATAAAAAGAGATTACACACAAGAGCCAAGGACACATGTGGAGAGCTACAGAAAGGTCTGGAATCAGCAGGTACAATTGTTTCAAAGAAAACAATATGTAATACACTCCCCCCCTCCATGGCCTGTATGCACGCTCCTGTATGCACGCTCACCACGAAAGACATCAAAAAACATGTTCAAGTGCGTTTAATGTTCGCTCTACAAGAGAAGCTTGTGAAATGCTGGGAGAATATAGCCTGGTCAGATGAGGTCAAACTTGAACACTTTGGAGGCCATGTACCATGTTTAGAGGTCAAAAAGCAAAATCAACCAAAAAAACTACCAATTACAGTGAAGATTGGAGGTGGGAACATCATGGTGTGGGGCTGATTTTCCGCATATGGCACTGGTAAACTTCATGTAACTGAACGATGAATGGACAAATGTACCAAGACATTCCTGATAAAAATCTGATGCCATATACCAGGATGATGAAGATGAAATGTGGGTGGATATTTCAGCAAGACAATGATCCCAAACACACAGCCAAGGAAACTCTTAATTGGTTTCAGAGAAAGAAAATATATATGGTGAAAGGTCAGTAAATATATGAGGCAGTAGGGACAGGGGACAGATCAGAGTTCATCTCCTCAGTCGTTCACTAAGAAATCTGAGTAAATATCACATTTTCTAAGCGAGATTCAGATGGACAAAAAAAACATAAAAATTATGCAGTTAATGCATCTGAAAAATCAGCACCTGATGTCACAATGTCTTAAATGTAAATTTTGTTGTTGACTCTGGTGCAGAATTTATCTGCGGATTTAACTTTTTTTCCCCACAGATTTTCTGTGGATTTGGGAATTCTCCACAAGCTCAAAATTACAATTTTTTTTTTAACACTCCGAGTGAGGAAGTTTGTTAAAACCACATCTAATATATAAAGGGGTGTGTGTGTGTGTGTGTGTGTGTGTGTGTGTGTGTGTGTGTGTGTGTGTGTGTGACACCGCTAAAGGAATTTGCACTGTCGCCTTTACAATCACGAAATTTTGCACAGACACGCCATGTGACTCAGGGAACGTCATAGACTATGTTTTGATGGGAAAATTGAACCCCACGCTTTACAGTTACTCTCCAAAATTCTGCCTCCATTAAACTGAATGGAGGTGGGAGCTACAGGCTATTAATAGCAACTGTAAGAGGTTGCTACAGGAACAAAATAAACTGTTAGTATAAGAAGCTTATGTGTGAGGTAATATGATGTCAGTGGGGAGATAGAAAGAGACAGCCCGGGAAAGAGACAGCCCGGGAAAGAGACAGCCCGGGAAAGAGACAGCCCGGGAAAGAGACAGCCCGGGAAAGAGACAGCCCGGGAAAGAGACAGCCCGGGAAAGAGACAGCCCGGGAAAGAGACAGCCCGGGAAAGAGACAGCCCGGGAAAGAGACAGCCCGGGAAAGAGACAGCCCGGGAAAGAGACAGCCCGGGAAAGAGACAGCCCGGGAAAGAGACAGCCCGGGAAAGAGACAGCCCGGGAAAGAGACAGCCCGGGAAAGAGACACAGACAGACGAGGAAAGAGACAGACACAGACATAGAGAGAGACAGACAGACACAACAGAGATAGAGATATAGAGAGACAAGCAGTCACAGAGATGGAGACAGATAGACTGATACAAATACAGACAGAGAGATTGAAACAGACAGACAGAGACAGACAAGGAAAGAGACAGACAGACAGACAGCGACACACAGACAGAGACTGGGAGAAAGACAGTTACTATCCCGGGCAATGCCCAGGTACTACAGCTAGTTCACTTATATAATCCTGTGGTTTGTTGCAGGATTTAGATGCAGATTCTGAAACCAATGTTTGGAAAAAAAAAAACAAAAAAAAACAACTGAAGTATGAAAGAGTTTTTGTGGCTACCAAGCAAAAAGCCATGAGGGTAAAAGTGACAAGACTGGATCTCCGCAGCCTACCATAGGTACCTTCTGTTGTACAGGAGCAAAAGTGTTGCACATTACTAATATGGCAGAGATACGTCCTTCTATTGTATTTTGGAGGCAAAGAAGAACACTGGTCCTACTGATGTGTAAGGAAATTATGATCTGAAGGAAAATTATCACAATACTCTATGTTCTATATTACTTTGATGGGGATTGTAGTAATCTAAACATCTAAATGTTTGCAGCAGAGGCTTTCCTCTGTATTCACATGTATGGAAAAGTTGGAAGAGATGACTATCAACTGAACAATCAATGAAGGTGATGGGCGGCAGTACAGGTATATTGAGGTCCCGGGCACTGAATCTACTAAGAACTCACCTCAAATGTGAATGATTCTAATTGTTATTCAAAGGTTTAACTATAAAGTAAGCTATGAATTTCAGAAATATCTAAAATGGGCTGTTATACGTAAAGTGTAGGACATTTTTAAAAATCCATCAACGACTTATTATTGGAAGACAATTAGATTAGTGTTAATAATAATCTGCAAACAGAGAATAGACTAAAAACGTCTTCTTCACAGGTGTCTTTCTTGCCATTAGGAATACATTCGATGTCATGGGTTCCCCATCAACCATATGAATGTACGTGGGGCTGCTGATAAGTGTTTGGCTTTGTGATTTTTTTTTGTTTCTATGGTAACGAATGTTACATCACATTAAAGCCTTATGTGTAATATAGGTTTTCAAAATTTTGTGTTTGTTGCTTATGGCAACAGTGTTCTATGCACGCGGGAAAACAAAATGGCGGAGTGTAATGTGATATTCACAGCAAACGAAAGCATAGAAGGGATAAAATTCTTGTTTCTGCAAGGAAAGTCCGCAAAAGGTTTCATGGTGATATGTCACAGGCATTGGAGGATCAATGCCCTTCATATTCCACAGTTAAGAACTAAGTTGCCAAATTTAAAACGGGCCACTTCAGCCCCAATGATGAGGAACGTCCCGGACGCCCGAGAGTGGTTGTTGTTCCGGAGATCGACGATGCTGTGCACAACCTCATACTGGAGAATCAATGAATTTCAGCTAAAGCAATAGCAGACATCATGGGGATTTCCCGTAAACGTGTTTGTGTCATTATCCATGAACATTTGGACATGAGGAAGCGATCTGCAAAGTGAGTCCCCAAATGTTTGACAACAGATCAGAGAAGCAGCGAGTGAAAACTTCCTGGTCCATTTGTCAGCGTTTCCGGACTGAGAAGAACTTCCTGGAGCGACCGGTCACTATGGATGAGACCTGGATTTATTTGTATGACCCTGAAAACAAGGAGCAGTCAAAAGAGCAGAGGCACAGTGGTTCTCTTCGTCCAAAGAAGTTCAGGGTGCACAAATCAGTCACTAAGGTGATGGCGTCTGTGTTCTGGGATAAGGAGGGTGTGCTGCTAGTGGACTACCTTCAAAAGGGTTCCACCACCAATGCAAGGTATTACATTGAACTTTTGGACCAACTGAAGGCAGCTCTGAAGGCCAAAAGGTGCGGCAAGCTGTCCAAAGGAATCTTGTTCCTGCAAGATAACGCCTCTGCTCAGACTGCACAAGTGACCACGGCAAAACTGGCAGAGCTGGGCTTCCAGCTGGTTGACAACCCACATTATTCACCAGATCTAATGCCCTCAGACTAACATCTGTTTCCAAACCTGAAGAAACACCTCAAAAAGGTACCAAATTTCACACCATTTCTGGTGCCATGGCTGCTACGGATGCCTGGTTTGCTAGGCTTACAGAACTTGGAATACCGATCTAAGAAGTGTGTTGACATTAGTGGAGAGTATGTGGAATAAATGTAAAGTTTCATCATCCAATCTAGTTTCTCTCTGGGTAAAGCCAAAGACTTATCAGCAGCCTCTTAACCTTAACCGGGTTTTCATAAATCCGCAACATAAAAATCAGATTATTGGGAGTCGCCAGAAGTGCATAGTTTATGGAGATGACACTACAGCTCTGTACACTGTGTAGTGGCCGTTCTTCAGGTACTGCAGCTCAGCGCTCATTGAAGTGTATAGTAACTGAGCTGCAGTACCTGAGACCGGCCACTACACAATAAGTGGCGCTGTGAACTCGCAGCAGCCACGCCATCAGGTATCAGCTGATCGGTAGCGATTATAGGATCAGGCTCCCACTGCTCGGATATTAATGACCAGTCCTAACATTTTCCCTTTCTTCTATTAATTATTATAGATATAAGATTTTTGAAGCTTATTACATTATTATTGCATTATTATGTTACATAAAAACTTTCAGCATTTACAAATATATAAACAAAAAAAAAACAAAAAAAAACTCACGCTCATTCTGATGTCCAGGAAAAGGCGTTTGCCCTAAAATTCAATAAAGAATATTTAATGAATTATTCTTTTTGTCTTACAGCTACTGTAATAAACTTTTACACTAATTTTCTATTACCTTTTCTTCCTCTCATGTAGATGACAAGGCCAACAATAAAAAATACCAGTCCTAACACAATTCCCACAATCCCGGTTGCCATCTTGTTTTTAGCTGAATCTGATGACTGAGGGTCTAGAAAAGAAACAACAGACTGGTTAATACTGACGTGCAGCGTAAAATCTTATGGAATATGGATTATTCTTCATTTTGCAAAAATTTTCTAATGTAATGATATTAGCTGATGTGATCAGTCTCAATAGTAACAGCCCTGTGTCTGACAAATAAAAGTACTATCCAAGTTAATGGTGAACATACAGTTAGGTCCAGAAATATTTGGACAGTGACACAAGTTTTGTTATTTTAGCTGTTTACAAAAACATGTTCAGAAATACAATTATATATATAATATGGGCGGAAAGTGCACACTCCCAGCTGCAATATGAGAGTTTTCACATCCAAATCGGAGAAAGGGTTTAGGAATCATAGCTCTGTAATGCATAGCCTCCTCTTTTTAAAGGGACCAAAAGTAATTGGACAAGGGACTCTAAGGGCTGCAATTAACTCTGAAGGCGTCTCCCTCGTTAACCTGTAATCAATGAAGTAGTTAAAAGGTCTGGGGTTGATTACAGGTGTGTGGTTTTGCATTTGGAAGCTGTTGCTGTGACCAGACAACATGCGGTCTAAGGAACTCTCAATTGAGGGGAAGCAGAACATCCTGAGGCTGAAAAAAAAAGAAAAAATCCATCAGAGAGATAGCAGACATGCTTGGAGTAGCAAAATCAACAGTCGGGTACATTCTGAGAAAAAAGGAATTGACTGGTGAGCTTGGGATTTCAAAAAGGCCTGGGCGTCCACGGATGACAACAGTGGTGGATGATCGCCGCATACTTTCTTTGGTGAAGAAGAACCCGTTCACAACATCAACTGAAGTCTAGAACACTCTCAGTGAAGTAGGTGTATCTGTCTCTAAGTCAACAGTAAAGAGAAGACTCCATGAAAGTAAATACAAAGGGTTCACATCTAGATGCAAACCATTCATCAATTCCAAAAATAGACAGGCCAGAGTTAAATTTGCTGAAAAACACCTCATGAAGCCAGCTCAGTTCTGGAAAAGTATTCTATGGACAGATGAGACAAAGATCAACCTGTACCAGAATGATGGGAAGAAAAAAGTTTGGAGAAGAAAGGGAACGGCACATGATCCAAGGCACACCACATCCTCTGTAAAACATGGTGGAGGCAACGTTATGGCATGGGCATGCATGGCTTTCAATGGCACTGGGTCACTTGTGTTTATTGATGACATAACAGCAGACAAGAGTAGCCGGATGAATTCTGAAGTGTACCGGGATATACTTTCAGCCCAGATTCAGCCAAATGCCGCAAAGTTGATCGGACGGCGCTTCATAGTACAGATGGACAATGACCCCAAGCTTACAGCCAAAGCTACCCAGGAGTTCATGAGTGCAAAAAAGTGGAACATTCTGCAATGGCCAAGTCAATCACCAGATCTTAACCCAATTGAGCATGCATTTCACTTGCTCAAATCCAGACTTAAGACGGAAAGACCCACAAACAAGCAAGACCTGAAGGCTGCGGCTGTAAAGGCCTGGCAAAGCATTAAGAAGGAGGAAACCCAGCGTTTGGTGATGTCCATGGGTTCCAGACTTAAGGCAGTGATTGCCTCCAAAGGATTCGCAACAAAATATTGAAACTAAAAATATTTTGTTTGGGTTTGGTTTATTTGTCCAATTACTTTTGACCTCCTAAAATGTGGAGTGTTTGTAAAGAAATGTGACAATTCCTACAATTTCTATCAGATATTTTTGTTCAAACCTTCAAATTAAACGTTACAATCTGCACTTGAATTCTGTTGTAGAGGTTTCATTTCAAATCCAATGTGGTGGCATGCAGAGCCCAACTCGCCAAAATTGTGTCACTGTCCAAGTATTTCTGGACCTAACTGTACATGTGTTTTATTACATTTCACTGCCACAATTGTGCGCAAATCAGGATAAGGTCGAAGAAAGCCGTGTGCGACAATGATGGGGGACGCCGCGTGCGTCAAGGACTGGGGAGGCCGCGTGCGACAAGGACGGGGGAGGCCGCGTGCGACAAGGACGGGGGAGGCCGTGTGCGACAAGGACGGGGGAGGCTGCGTGCGACAAGGACGGGGGAGGCCGCGTGCGACAAGGACTGGGGAGGCCGCGTGCGACAAGGACTGGGGAGGCCGCGTGCGACAAGGACGGGGGAGGCCGCGTGCGACAAGGACGGGGGAGGCCGCGTGCGACAAGGACAGAGAGAGGCCGCGTGCGACAAGGACAGAGAGAGGCCGCGTGCGACAAGGACGGGGGAGGCCGCGTGTGACAAGGACGTCAATATTGCCATATAAGGGATTGTTGTTTTTTTTTGCAGGACGAGTTATACATCTGAATTACACCATTTTACCATATAGTGTACTGGAAAACAGGAAAAAAATTCAAACTGCAGTGAAATTTTTATTTTATTTTTAAAAATGTAATTCCACAATTGTGTTTGTTTTTTTATTTATTATGTTCACTGTATGGTAAAACTAACGTCATTATAATTAGTGATGAGCGAACCCAAACTGTAAAGTTTGTCATCCGTACCGAACAGCAGGTGTTCGGGACCCGGACACAGACGTCTCGGGAATTCTGTGTTACAGTTTGGGTTCGGGCACCCAGGTAATATTTTAAACAAAATAACACCAAAAATGGAGCAATATACTTACCGAGCCTCTCCGTGGCAGTAACACTACTTCCAGGTCCACCCATCAGTGCTCATACATATTCTCTGCTTTCCCAGACCACCGGCGGCTCTGACTGACTGCCAGTAGGCCACACCCCCACCCTCTCTAACAACACGTGTTTGGTTGAAATCACAGGCGCTCTTTGCGGCTTTATTCTGCAGTGTAAAATAAATCATTAAAAAAAAAAGCTACAGGATGCCGCGCCCAGCTGGCGGCTTTATCTTCGCTGTGTATCAAAATAAGAGGAACAGAATGCAGCTTTTTTTTTTTTTTATTATTTGTATTATTTAAATAATTAAAAAAACAACAACACAACAACAACGTGCAGTCCCCCTTATTTTGATACCCAGCCAAGATAAAGCCGACAGCTTGGGGCTGGTATTTTCAGCCAGGGGAGGCTCATGGTTATTGGGAGCCCCCAGGCTAAGAATAGCAGTCTGCTGCCGCCCCCGAATTGTTGCATCCATTAGATGCAATAATCCTGGTGCTTTTCCCGGCTCTTCCCGATTGCCCTGGTGCGGTGCCAATTAGGGTAATAGGGGTTAATCACAGCGCGCAGCTGTCTCTAAACCCAGAATTAGTGATGGGTACAGGTCAATGAGACCCCACCATCACTAATCCTATAAGTCAAAAGAAATAAACACAAACACCGAGAAAAATCCTTTATTTTAATTCTTTTTTTTTTTTTTTTTTATTACTATAAACATACCTAGGTCCAGTGTAAATTCCCAAACACGATGTCCCATGATAATCCCAACTCTGCTACATACTGGAGTGGCAGCAGGGCAGAACACAACTGCTCTGCTGCGACTCCCGGCAGAGACTGATGGAGCCACAGCTGAGAGCTGTGATGTCACTGAGTTTAGCTGCGTTCACAGGTGTTGGATACCTGCAGGCTTTGAACTTTGGTAACACCTCCAGGTATCCCCACACCTGTGAACTCAAATAACCTGACCTGAGATGAACTTCGTGAACTCACCTCACTGTCAGATGCAGCAGAACTGAGAATGACAAATGCTGCAGAGCTGAGATTTTTCCTTTTTTTCCCGATCTGACACTCTCAGCTCTGCCAGTAGCCAATCAGAGCTGCTGGTGATTGGGGAAAGCAGTGAATATGTATGACACTGATGAACGGACACGGAAATAGAGTTACAGCTTTGCGGGAGGCTCCGTAGGTATATTATTTCTGTTTTAACCCTTTATTTTACAGGCTGCTCGAGTCCCCATAGACTTATATGGGGTTTGGCAAACGGGCAGATGTTCGGGTTCAAGTCTGGGCCCAAAAAGGGTTTTAGTTTTTTTATTGTTTTTTTTTTATAAAGTCCAGCCGGACCCCAACATCTCCAGGTTCCCTCATCAGTAATTATGATGTCTCAGGTCAGTACGAATAGTTTTTTTTGTCAATTTAAATAATTGGTGAAAAAAAATTCATAAGTTTGCAAAAAGAAATTTTTTTGCCTTTAGCACCATTTTCAGAGAGACAATGTTTTTATTTTTCAGTATCTGGGACTAAATGATTGCTTATTTTTTGTGTCTAGAGCTGACATTTTTATTGATACAATTTTTTGGATAGATGCAATGTTTTGATCGCCTCTTATTGAATAGTACAATGTTTCAACGACCAAAAAATGTAATTATGGCGTTTTTAATTTTACTTTTTATTACACTACCTTCTCATTGGAACAATTTTATATTTTGACAGATTGAACATTTCGAAACGCAGCAATACCAAATGTTTTTTTGGTTTTTTTTTAATTGTTTTATTTTCAATGGGACAAAAGTGGAATAATTTTAACTTGTGGGAGTTTAAATTTTTAATTATTTATATTTTTAAAAACTTTACCTTTTCAGTAGTCTCCTTAGGGGACTTTAAGCTGTGATCGTTCGATCACTTCTGCTATACAGAGGAGGACATCAGCACGTGCGCAGATAAGAGCCTGAGCTGAGAGCTCCATCTGCGCACGACCCGACTCTAGGTACCATTATTTGAAGAAGCCCTCACCACCAACATCTTTAGATTGGCCGATACCTTACCACCCGCCACACGGAGCAGAGCCGCGCAGAGCAGCCCCGCACAGAGCAGAACCTCGGCGAGCAGAACAGCCCCGCACAGAGCAGAGACAAGCCGCACTGAGCAGCCATGCAGAGAGCAGAACTGTGGCGTGCAGAACAGAGCCGCACAGAGCAGAGCTGCTCTGCACAGAGCAGAGACGTGCTGCGCCGAGCAGCCATGCAGACTGGAACCGCGGCGTGGAGAACAGAGCCGCACAGAGCAGAGCCGCTCTGCACAGATCAGAGCTGCGCCAAGCAGAACAGCCCCGCACAGAGCAGCCCCGCTCTGAACAGACCAATACAGAACAGCCCCGCACAGAGCAGAGCTGCGCCGAGCAGAGATGCCTGTATGTGTATCTATCTGTGTATGTGTGTGCCTACGTGAGGATGGGGCCCACTGAGACTCTTGCCTGGGGCCCACAAAATCCTGGAGCTGGCCCTGCCTGCATCCCTATATGTCACACAGTCTGTACTGTTGTGAATGTCAGTTTGGCTGCTGGGAGGCTCCCTCTTGTGGCCAGGAATGGTTTGGACATAGACCAGGTGTGTTGTGCAGTGGGAGTTTCCATTGCTAACTCTCTGCTTATTTAAATCCTGGTCTGGTAGCAGGCTATGTCGGATGTCAGTTGTTCTTTGTTCACCAGCCTGCTTCATTCTGCTCCACACCACATCTACGGTTCTTTTACGCTTATCTGAGTTTGTCATTTGCTGTGGTTGTTTTCAGTTTATTGGCATGCAGGGATCTTCCCTCTCAGTTGCTTAGATGGGAAACTCCTTGCAGTCATGTTTGGAGTATAGCTCCTATAAGTCCATGTGTTTGTGGCTTTTTGAATTTGTAATGATTCTTGTTTTCTGTTCATTGGTATGACAAGAGCGCCTGGTATAGGACGGAGTGCAGATCGTGCGATCTGAGGGCCTTTTTGTACTATCAGGAATTTTGCAGGGTTTCTCTCTGGCCACCATCAGCCCCTTTCCTGTCCTTTCCTATTTTAGTCAGTGGGGGCCTCACCTTTTGCTAATCCTATCATCTGTGTATCATGTTTTCCTATATTACCGCAGTCTTTGAATGTGGGGGGCTTGCTATTCTTTATCTATTTTCTGAGGCAGAGAGTTATTCATCTTTCCTTCCTTTAGGATAGCTAGTTCTCCGGCTGGGTTCGCGGTGCACAGGATGTTAGTTCACCCCTTGGCTACTTCTAGTTGTGATGGTTAGTAAGGGGATGGCGGCCAGATTAGTTGCCAATGCTCTTGTCACCTTTTACCAATGATTTATGGTGGTCTTCCATGGTTCCAGATCATAACACTGTACCCCAACTTACCCCTCTCTCAAACACCCTGCACCCCTTCACACCATTCTGTCACAGTCTGTAGTCCTCATATGCCACTCACCCTGCATCTCCTTCAGAAATCAGTAACTCTTGATGTTTGGTTTCTGACCGGCAACTTGGGCTCCTCCCACCCTGACATCGGCATGACATCATCGCAGGTCCTGGCAGTACCACTAGCATGTATTTTCGTCACCCGGGAAAGAGTTTCTGCTCTCTGCCCCTGGAGCACTGACCGGTCTTAAGCTCCTAGTGGCCCCTACTGAGCACGGGGCCCGGGGCAACTGCCCCCTCTGCCCCCCCGCTAGCTACGCTACTGGGTTGAAGATGCGGTAGGAAAAGCGCCCCATGGGGCAGGTGTTTTAACCTACTCATTGCCGGGCCGGGGGTGCAGATCTTTTGCATCGTCACGGGGTGTCCTGGCCCAGTTCCGTTGCCCCGAGGCGTACAGAAAGGGAGGATGGAGGCGGTAGTTGGTGGAGGAGGTAATTGGTGGAGGAGTATGGGGTGACGGGCGAGGAGAGTCTCTAGATAATCGTGACCCCACCTGCAGTACGCGGCCAGGGAAGGGCTGCCGCTGCGAGTGCTGCTCTCTGCGGCTGATGGTGGGGGTCGCAGCCGGGATGGTGTTGCTCCCGGCAGTCGAAGCGGGATTACCCCGAGATGGATGATTGAGAACAGGGATGGTGGTGGTCCCCGTAGCACTTAGCAACAGCGCCGTCAAAATGAGAGGCAGAGACAGGGGCTGCAGTTCCAATTCTTTTACTCACAGTTCAGATCAATGCTGCCCTAGAGTACTGGTCTCTGCCACGATGGGCTCCAGCCGATCCCGAATCCTCAGAAGGTCAATACCGGTGTGTCAGCTTATGAGCCCTTCCTCCTTTGTTGCGCTAAGAATCGGATCCCCGCGGCATGAAAAACTTGGAGGTCTAGTGTCCCGACCTGTATGCTGATAGCTCAGTTCCGATGTGGGGCTGGCCGAAGAAGTCGGCCCCGGATCCTGTGTGCTATTTGGCTCCAGGCAATTGAGACAGGTCCGGTGGCTTCCAAGCCATAACCCACGACCCTTGCAGAATTGGTAGATCACATAAAGTATATCTGCCCTAGGGTTCTGTACCCCGAAGCGTTGGTCCTGTAGTAGCAGCCGCCTGCTTCTTCCCAGCGACCATGTAGAAACTTTCCCTTGGCTCACGGAACTGCCAGTGATGCGTCCGCTCAGCTTTGTGCCGGAAGCTGTTCTCCTCACTTGTTGTAGTTGTGTACTGCGTTCGGGAAACTGCTGCCCCCAGCCGCTGCCACTGGCTGGTTCACTACTCTCACTAGGTCAACCTGTTCCCCTCCCGTGTGCTCCTAACTTGCCCTGATGATTGCCTTTCCCTGACCCTGGGTCCCAGTTTAGTGGATCCGAGGGGCCCCTGGTGCGGTGGCATCCTTTAAACCCAACCGCTGTAGTGACCCCCTACTATGACCCGACCCAGTCCCCATTGGGGAGGGCAACCTACTGTGTATGAATGTGTTTTGTGGTGTAACCAGCATCGACCTTCATTAGACCCGGGATAAGTACGACACTAAAAGTGAGGTGCAGTACCCTGCCCTGTGACGCCTGAACCCTCAGGGGTGCCACATTAAATATACGTCAAACGTTGTGAAGCGGTTAAGGGGTTGTCCAAGGACTTCTGCTCTGGTCAGCAGCCTCTGATTGGCTGCAGCGGTCATGGGATATATTGTCATATTATAGCCATGAGATACAGCAATGGTCTCAGTCTGGGAGAGAAGGATACATCTATATTTTCTGTCCCACACTGTGGCTATTAATAAGGGCCTGACAGTAGTGGGCAACTCCTTCAATTTAGTTATAGACAGCGACATGAACGTTCATTTCAAACAGTGGTTCTTCTGTTCTTTATTATTGGTGTACTAGAGAAAAGTAAAGCAATAATCTGAGTATTGACCAGTCATTGGTGTCACCGGCTAATCCGGGGACATACTACAAACCACCCGAAATGGGGTGGCGTGGCCAGGACCTCATGTAGGGAGGACGCAGCAAGGGAGAGCTCCTGCCTGGATCTGCTCAAAATTCTGAATACCGGCCCTGTTAATAGGCATAACTAACCTGGAAGGCTGCAATATTCACCCAGGCATCTGGAGAGGGGAGGATACTAGCACCATGCCGATCCGTATCAGCAAGAAAGATAAGGATAAAGACGCACAGAAATGTGTCCCTGCAGTGGCCAAGATGGCGCCGGCAAAAACCAGGCCGTCCTGTAGTGGAGCAGTGGGGGCTGCGAGTAGGCTTGAGAGATATGCCAGAGTGGCTCCTGTTCCTGATCTGTCCTCCGGTGAAAAGTCTGTGAGAGACACTGAACATAACGTGGAGCTAGAGGCCGTGAGTAATCTGAGCCCTGTTTGTTCAGCAGCTTGGCAAATACAGACAAGGGGCCTGTAATTGAAGGGGGGGGGGGGGGGGAGATATGGAGCAGCCTGGGTCTGTCTCTGCTGAAGCTGAACCCACACTGGGAGAAATCCTAGCAGCAATTAACGCTTGCAACACCACACTGGCCACTTTAGGTAACCAAATGGGAACGGTCACTCGGGATATAGCCTGTATCAAACATGAGCTGCAGGGGGTGACTACCAGAGTGGGGGAGCTAGAAGAACGTGTGAGTGCAGCAGAGGATAAATTGCCACCAATGACATGGGAGCTGGGAAAAGCCACGCAAAATATCACAACACTGCTGAAAAAAGTGGACGATTTGGAGAACCGCTCCCGTAGAAGTAATCTGCGCCTGGTGGGGGTCCCAGAGAGGGCAGAAGGGAATGACTCCCTGGGTTTTTTTGAAAAATGTCTAATGGACACCTTTGGCAAAGATGTTTTATCCCTATTCTTTACTATTGAGAGAGCGCACAGGGTCCCTACACATGCCTCCCCCCCCCCCCTGACAGGAGCACCCCCACGTCCTATCTTGCTTAAACTCCTGCATTTTAAAGACAGGGATGCTATTCTGCGCAGATCCAGAGATATTAAGGAACTTGCTATTAATGGGAGGAAGATCTCTATTTTCCCTGATTTTTCCATGGAGGTACAACATAAAAGGGCACAATTTATTGAGATTAAAAAACGCCTGCGTGGCTTACACGTGCCATACTCCATGATGTATCCTGCTAGACTGCGAATTGCGGTGAATGGAGAAACTCACTTTTTTGATACGGCGGGAGCGGCGCTGTCTTGGCTGGATATTAATGAGAGGTCCATGAGTAGGAAGAATACTTGTGAAGATCACCCTTTCTACTGCCAGGTGCTGCTGTTTCTTTTTGTGTGAGACGCTATGCTGGTATAATTACTACTGATCATTTCATTTTGGATCCAGGGTGGGAGATGACCGGTTCACTGTGGACACTCGTTACGGGAACAAGTTGTGGACCCTTCTCACTGCTTGCACTCTGGGCGAGTTTTCTAGCCCTGATTCTCTCTGAGAGAAATGTGCAAGTTACCCTTGTTTTTGAGGACGGGGGCGCTGTACACTGGTGTGCAGGGTTCTATTTCCCTCCTTGTTTTTTTCGTTTTACTGTTGCATTTTGCAATATGTGGGGTGTGATGTACCTCAGTCGTGTCGCTCAACCTAATGCTAACAGGAATTGGTGGAGATTGCCTCTCTCCCCCGGGAATGGAGTATGCTCTGGTTTATTATTTTTTAACCTGCTCTTATGGCGACATCACTTAATATTGTAGCGTGGAATGTTAGGGGGCTCGGGGATGCGAATAAGAGGTGTGCTATATTTACTCATTTGCAAAAGTTTCTCCCGGCTATTCTATGTTTATCTGAGACCCACATGGTAAGAGATAATGTTCATTGGCTGAGGAAGGGATGGATCACACATGAATATCATTCCACATACTCAACCCATGCACGGGGTGTCAGTGTGTTGGTGCACAAATCCATCCCGTTCTCATGTACAAAATCAGTGGTTGACCCTGGGGGCAGATTTGTTTGTTTACTTTGCACGCTGTATGGTATACAATTTATTCTGGTTGCGGTATACATCCCTCCACCGTACTCAGTCGAACCAGTAAAAAGAATCTTGTCTGTTTTAGACTCCTTCCCCCCTGCGCCGACTCTTTTGATAGGAGATTTGAACACATATTTACATCCTTATCTAGATAAGCTACATTCGGGGAACATATCAGAGGATGCTGCCCCAACTTCATTTGCTAGATGGCTGACAAAACTGGGTTTGGTAGACCTTTGGCGCGTCCAAAACCCCACATCCAAACAGTTTTCCTGCTACTCTAGCTCCCACCACACTATGTCACGGATAGACCTGGCTATTGGAAACACAATTATGACCTCATATGCACAAATGGTGGCCTATCTACCTAGAAGCGTATCTGATCACTCACCACTCCATGTTACACTTTCATGGGGAAACCCACTCACCCTGTCTAGGCCTATCTGGAAACTTAATCCCTTCTGGATCCAGCTTATAGGGGGATCTATGCATGATACTATTTTAGAATATTTCCATCTTAATGAGTGCTCTACACCATCACATAGTCTGGGACTCTATGAAAGCCGTGGTGAGGGGCATCTATATTAGAGAAATATGCATACGTAAAAACCAAAACAGACACTACACACAGAGTCTAATTCAGGAAGTATCTGTTACGGAGGCTGCGGTAGTGCTCAACCCGACAGAGGAAACTAAAAACACTCTAGAGAAGGCACAAATGTCAAAGAAAATCTCATGTCGGCGGCGGCAAATAAACGTTACTTCCTCAAACAGAAATATTTCATAGAGGGGGAGGGAGTAGGGCACCTACTAGCCACGGTCATTAGGGCGCAGGAAGGATCTTCATATATAAATAGGCTGAAGACAGAGTCGGGTGATTTTGTAATGGAAAGTGAGGATATAGTGAGGGAGATAAAGAGGTATTATATGTGACTATACACATCAGACTGACCTCACGGAGACTGAGATTGAGCAATATTTGGATGCTCTCTCTCTCCCCCCCCACTGGCTGACGAAGAAAGGGATTTGTTGGATCGAGACATCCTGTTGGAAGAATTAGAGGAAGCGCTTGGCCAGACGCAAAATGAAAAAGCTCCGGGAACGGATGGCCTGCCTGGCGAGTTTTATAAAACATATGCACCCTTACAGCTACCTAAACTACTTAAAGTATTTGAAGAATCTGAAAGGCAGAGGGTCCTCCTGCCTTCTATGAGGGAAGCTTTAATAGTCTTAATATTAAAACCCGGAAAAGATCCAGAGATCCCGGACTCGTACCGCCCAATCTCTCTACTACCAACAGATGTTAAATTACTGGCCAAGGTGCTCGCCAATAGGATGTCCCGAGTCATCTCATCTATTATACAGAATGATCAAACAGGATTTATTCCATGTAGAGCCACATCTATGAATCGTAGAAAATTATACTTAGGGATTCAACATACAGTCATATGAAAAAGTTTGGGCATCCCTATTAATATTAACCTTTTTTCTTTATAAAAATTTGGGTTTTTGCAATAGCTATTTCAGTTTCATATATCTAATAACTGATGGACTCAGTAATATTTCTAGATTGAAATGAGGTTTATTGTACTAACAGAAAATGTGCAATCTGCATTTAAACAAAATTTGACAGTTGCAAAAGTATGGGCACCCTTATCAATTTCTTGATTTGAACACTCCTAACTACTTTTTACTGACTTACTAAAGCACTAAATTGGTTTTGTAACCTCCTTGAGCTTTGAACTTCATAGGCAGGTGTATCCAATCATGAGAAAAGGTATTTAAGGTGGTCACTTGCAAGTAGTTCTCCTATTTGAATCTCCTATGAAGAGTGCCATCATGGGCTCCACAAAACAACTTTCAAATGATCTGAAAACAAACATTATTTAACATAGTTGTTCAGGGGAAGGATACAAAACGTTGTCTCAGAGATTTAAACTGTCAGTTTTCACTGTGAGGAACATAGTAAGGAAATGGAAGAACACAGGTACAGTTCTTGTTAAGCCCAGAAGTGGCAGGCCAAGAAAAATATCAGAAAGGCAGAGAAGAAGAATGGTGAGAACAGTCAAGGACAATCCACAGATTACCTCCAAAGACCTGCAACATCATCTTGCTGCAGATGGTGTCAATGTGCAACGGTCAACAATACAGCGCACGTTGCACAAGGAGAAGCTGTATTGGAGAGTGATGTGAAAGAAGCAGTTTCTGCAAGCACGCCACAAACAGAGTCGCCTGAGGTATGCAAAAGCACATTTGGACAAGCCAGTTACATTTTGGAAGAAGGTCCTGTGGACTGATGAAACAAAGATTGAGTTGTTTGGTCATACAAAAAGGCGTTATTGCATGGAGGCAAAAAAAAGCCACGGCATTCCAAGAAAAGCACTTGCTACCCACAGTAAAATTTGGTGGAGGTTCCATCATGCGGTGGGGCTGTGTGGCCAATGCCAGCACCGGGAATCTTGTTAAAGTTGAGGGTCGCATGGATTCAACTCAGTATCAGCAGATTCTTGCCAATAATGTGCAAGAATCAGTGACGAAGTTGAAGTTACGCAGGGGATGGATATTTCAGCAAGACAATGATCCAAAACACCGCTCCAAATCTACTCAGACATTCATGCAGAGGAACAATTACAATGTTCTGGAATGGCCATCCCAGTCCCCAGACCTGAATATCATTGAACATCTGTGGGATGATTTGAAGCGGCTGTCCATGCTCAGAGACCATCAAACTTAACTGAACTGGAATTGTTTTGTAAACAGGAATGGTCAAATATACCTTCATCCAGGATCCAGGAACTCATTAAAAGCTACAGAAAGCGACTAGAGGCTGTGATTTTTGCAAAAGGAGGATCTACAAAATATTAATGTCACTTTTATGTTGAGGTGCCCATACTTTTGCAACTGTCAAATTTTGTTTAAATGCGGATTGCAAATTTTCTGTTAGTACAATATACCTCATTTCAATCCAGAAATATTAGTCAGTCCATCAGTTATTCGATATATGAAACTGAAATAGCTGTTGCAAAACCCCAAATTGTTATAAAGAAAAAAGGTTAACATTAATAGGGGTGCCCAAACTTTTTCATATGACTGTAGTTCTGAGAAGCCAGGGGAAAGGGCAATTTTGTCCTTAGACGCCGCTAAGGCGTTCGATAGCTTAGAATGGGGGTATTTGTGGGCGGTACTTCGGAAAATGGGTTTTGGACACACATTTTTAAAATTGGGTGAAGCTGCTATATGACTCACCGGTGGCGAAGGTTCGGGCTAATGGCAGGGTCTCTGAGTCTTTTCCTCTTGGAAGAGGTACTAGACAGGGGTGCCCGCTCTCGCCCTTGCTATTTGCTACCGCAGTGGAGCCATTGGCAGTTGAAATACGGAAGTCCAGGGAGATAACGGGATTTAGGTGTGGAGCAGAAAATATCATTATATGAGGATGACCTACTTTTATATTTAGACAGGGTACATTCCTCGATTTTGCCGGCAATGGATATCATTCAAGAATTTGGGCGGAGGTCTCGCCTTCGGATTAATTGGTCTTTAATGCCGATAGACCCTCTCCCAGTGTATTTCTCGGACTTGCAGATACCGGTTCCTGTGGTCCGAGAGTTTAAGTATCTGAGAGTAACTGTTAGCCCAATGCCGAAGGATTTCCAGGCCCTAAATCTGGAACCCCTGTTGCAGCGGTTTAGAGCAAAGGTACACACCTGGTGTCGCTTCCTGCTGTCAAATATCAGTAGATCCAACTTAATCAAAATGGTAATGATGCCACAATTACTATATCTTATACATAATTCTCCAGTGTGGATACGTAGGGAATTTTTTGCAAAAATTAATACATTATTCTGGGAACTTATCTGGAAGAAAAAACAGGCTAGGATTCGACTGGAAGTGCTACAGCGGGGAAAGGAGCAGGGAGGACTGGCGGTACCAAACCCATATATATACTATATAGCCTCCCAGATGCAACATCTGAGGGGTTGGGGCAAAGAAGGAGGGTATGATACCAGTGGTGATATAGTGAGAGAGGGATCGGTATGGAAATATCCGGGTTGCCAGTTGGATGTGAGACAAAGACAGATAAATGGGGCACGATATCCCACGCTGACTATGATATTTATGGGTATGGGACAGAGGTAAGTTTCTTTTGAAGATAAATGGGCCTATGGAGTTCTGGCCACTGTGGCGGAACCTGGATTTGCCAGAAATTAAAAAAATAGTGGGGTTCAGAGGATGGGAAGATAAAGGGATCCATTTAGTGTCACAAGTACTACAAAATAATATTCTTAAGAGTTTTGAGCAATGGAGAACGGAGTTTCACCTCCCGCTTGTCTTCTTTTATCAGTATTTACAGCTGAGGCCCGCACTGGAAAGAAAGAGGAGGACAAACCCGGTGACCGTGACACATAATCAAACATTACATATGCTACTTACATCTGAGTCCTCTAAAGGCCTTATTTCTGAACTATACAAAAGATTACTACCTGCCCATCTGGAGACATACCCACTGACTATTAAAAGTAAATGGGAACGGGACGTTGGTCCCCTGATGGAAGACCAGTCCGACATTCTAGAACAGGTCCCTAAACTGGTGGTCTCTGAGTGCCAAAGGCTTTCTCAAATATATCTCATCCACAGGGTATATAAAACTCCCAGCCTATTATTCAGGATGGGACTTAGACCAAATGCACAATGTGTTAGGTGTGGACAGGATGATGCCCATTTGATGCATGTTATGTGGGAGTGTGGACATATTGGTGATTTCTGGAAACAAACCCTGGGACTCATAGACCAAATATATCATATCATAATACAGCCGTCACCTCGTCTATGTTTGTTGAGTCTGTAGGAGGGAGGAGTAGACCCGGACTCTCCAACAGCCCTGGGAATAGCCCGTATCATGTATCAAGCAAGAAAGATACTGGCATACCATTGGTTAGATCCTCTACCACCAACGTTATCAGAGCTTAAAAATAAATTAAATAACATCATTAGATTGGAAAGGGGAGTTTATTTAAAGAGAAAACAACTGAGAAAGTTTTACAAAATCTGGCAGCCATGGATGGAGTCGCCGGGTCTCCCCTCTGGGGCACTAGTGCAGGATGCAATGTTGGGCCAGTTACTGTTGTGCTTGCAGTGAATGGAACCTTTGGGGAGTAAAAGTTAAAACTAGTGTTTTACGTGGCGAAGTGGACTTTGAGTGACGCTGTGGGAGGGGTCGGAAGGGTGTGATTGATGATTAAACGGGGAGAAAGAGGCAAGCGGGTATAGAAATATGATGCGGAGCGACGCGGCTGATGGAGGAGACTTTTCTATTAGACTGAGGTATTATTGCAGAATTTAACTTTTGTTTATCTGTGGAGCCAGGTTGTTTGTAGGCTCAATTTATATAACTGATCAAAGATTTATTTTTTTTTTTTATACAGAGGAAGAACCTGATTTATAAACAGCATATATGTTTTTTCAATGTACACCTTTACTAGTTATATAAGATGCAATATGTTTTCTCTGTATTGATTCCTAATTGTTTAATAAAAAAGATCTGATTTAAAAAAACAAACCACCCGAAATACAATGATTGGTGTCCCCTGGTAGTCCCACTGGAGACCAGCCTCAGTAATAATCACAGACACCTTCTGAATCTGTAGATTTCCTCCAAAAAAAATAAAATTATGCACACACCACAAGGCTTACCACCAACGGGTTAAATATACAATTCCTGTAATATTATAACAAAATATATATATATATCTTACGCCAGTTTACTCGGTATGGGGCCTTCAGGCTCTCGTGATGAACCTCGCAGGTGAAAGTGTCGCCTTTCTGAATTTCGGTCTCCAGCATCACCTCCAACTGGTATGACCAGTCGCCATTATGATGGGGCTCTGTGAACTCCACCTGCTCCGTCTGCTCCTCCTCATTCCGGTACCATTTCACCTCAATTGCAGATGGAAAGAAGCCATTGACATTACACAGCAGGATGTGCTGCTTTGCATGCGGACGCTCATATTGACTCATCAAGGAGATTTTGATTTTAGGTTCAACTGGTAAAAGGGAATAAATGTAATAAAATTAGTAAATAATCACATGAAATCACCAAAATTCCACATATGATGCACAAGAAAGCTCAGTACTACAGTCCTCACCACTAACGGGACCTCCGAGCTCCACACTCAGATATGTAGTATGGTTTCTTCTAGAATTAAGTACAAAATTCATGGAGGGAGAGGATCAGATTCTGTGATGAAGCTTCACATCATCAATGACACATCACAATACATATAAAGTGGAAGGAGGCCACATCTTAACATCCAAGACATTACTAGTGTACAGGATTTAGATCAGACAAAGAAATATTGTGCTGGTGGTAAGTTGTAGTTTATGTATTTGGATTTGTGTGTACACCGGCGGATTGTTGTGGGAATTTTATGACCTTGATCAAACTTTGAGCACAACACAACATAATCTTCCTGTATTCAAATGTATTTGCATCTTATAAACGTGAATACACTTAAACGCCGGGATGAACAGAGGAGGGCTGGTTAGTCTCTCGCCCGAACAAGCAGAGGTGCAATGAGGTCTTGTTACTGACATCACCTCGCTGCTATCACCGCAGTGCCACAGAGGCAGCAAAGGAGATAGGTAAGCTGAACGGTAAGAGTTCCATACCCGCTGTTTTAATTTATAAATTAACTATGCAGATGAAAAGAATCAAATTTGTAAGATATTTAATCAAATTTGCTTCTTTCTCTACCAGAATTGATCACTCATTAAAATGTTCACTTCTGAGCTAAATCTGTTTTCAGTGAAGATTTTCCCATTACTGAGAAAGAAGATGGAGGCTGGTGCTGATGAGATTCTAATGATAACGGGAGGAGCTAGAGGGAGATGCTAGACAAGAGAGAGGAGCTATAGGCAGAGCTCCGCCCCCTCCTACTCCCTCTATCTATATAGACTCATCTGTAGCAGCTTTCATCTCCAATTTCAGAAAGAAAATTTATAACAGACAATAGTATTTGGTCACAAATGGTGTATAGATGTATCAGCTGCAAAAATTATATGACGAAAGCAGGAGGACAAAAAGAGTAAAGTGCAAATAAATATTTTTATTGAAGAAAAACTGGCATGAGAGAGATCGGCAGCAATTTGAGCCGGCTGCGTAAAAATTGGTTGTAAAAGTACAAAAATACAAGTTCATGTAAAAAGGAACTCTCCCCCTGATGAAATGATCCTACCATTTTGATCGTGAAACATATGCGTCGGGGCTCTTCCTCCAGGGGGTCCTCCTCGCTGCATCTTGGGCCTGTTGTTTAACCCTCATGGGTATGTTTATTTAACTGCTTGGGTCTGGTTACTTTAACTGCTTTCCTTATAACCATTGTTCTTCATCTGGCACTCATTAGCACCATCTTGTCGATAATTTTTGCCCTTTCATGTAAACATGGCTTTGCATTTATAATACTACTAGAAGGTGGCCCGATTCTAACGCATCGGGTATTCTAGAATTTACGTATTGTATAGTTAATGTATGATTTTTGTTATATATATATATATATATATATATATATATATATATATATATATAGATAGATGTTGTTGTGTGTAGTTGCCAAGTGTTTGTGTAGGGCGCTGTACATGTTCTGGGTGTTGTCTGGGTGTGGGGGTGTGTGAGAGCGGTGTTTGTGTGTTGCGTTGTGTGTGTTGTGGTGTTTGTGGAGCGCTGTGTATCTGTAGCATTGTGTGTGTGTGTGGCTGTGGGGTGTGTGTTTTGGGGGGAGGTATGTTTTGTGCAATGTGTGTGTTGCGCGGTATGTGCGTATATTTGTGTATGCCGCGGTGTTTGTGTGTTGGGTGTTGTGTGTGTGTGTGTGTGTGTGTGTGTGCGGCGTTGTCTGTGTGTGTGTGGGTGTCTGTGTAGGGCGGTATTTGTGGTTTCCAGTGTGTGTGTGTGTGTTTTGGGAGGAGGTGTGTCCCATCATGCTCCATCCCCCATGCTGCGCATCCCCATTGTGCTCCATCCCCCATGCTGCGCACCCCCCATCGTGCTCCTTCCCCCATGCTGCGCATCCCCATCGTGCTCCATCCCCCATGCTGCGCACCCTCCATCGTGCTCCATCCCCCATGCTGCGCACCGCCCAACATGCTCCATCCCCCATGCTGCGCACCCCCCATCGTGCTCCATCCCCCATGCTGCGTACCCCCCATCGTGCTCCATCCCCCATGCTGCGCACCCCCCATCGTGCTCCATCCCCCATGCTGCACACCCCCCATCGTGCTCCATCCCCCATGCTGCACACCCCCCATCGTGCTCCATCCCCCATCGTGCTCCATCCCCCATGCTGCGCACTCCCCATCGTGCTCCATCCCCCATGCTGCGCACCCCCCATCATGCTCCATCCCCCATCGTGCTCCATCCCCATTGTGCTCCATCCCCCATGCAGCGCACCCCCTCATCGTGTTCCATCCCCCATGCTGCACACCCCCCACCGTGCTCCATCTCCCATGCTGCACACCCCCCATCGTGCTCCATCCTCCATGCTGCACACCCCCCATCGTGCTCCATCCTCCATGCTGCACACTCCCCATCATGCTCCATCCCCCATGCTATAATAGGCCTCCTATTATACTCAGAGAGGAGTATAATAGGAGGACTATAATAGGAGGAGTAGTCCTGGGGAAAGAGGAGTATAATGGGAGGAGTAGTCCTGGGGAAAGAGGAGTATAATGGGAGGAGTGGTCCTGGAGAAAGAGGAGTATAATTGGAGGAGTGGTCCTGGAGAAAGAGGAGTATAATTGGAGGAGTAGTTCTGGGGGGGGGAAGGTGTATAGGTGCCAACGTGTGACGGGGCGGGGCCAAGCGGGCTAACGTGTGCCGGGGGTGGGACCGAGCGAACCACCGGGGGCGGGGCCGAGCGGGTTGCCGTGTGCGGGGCCGAGTGGGCCAACGTGTGCTGGGGCCGGGACCGAGCGGGCCAACGTGTGCCGGGGGCGGGGCCGACCGGGCGAGGCGTCAGCGTATGCCGGCTCCCTGCACATGTGTACTGGGAGCCGGTGTACGCTGGAGCGGGCGATACGTGCGGAGGGCCGGGGCGAGCGGCCAATCCATGCGGGGGCGGGGCCAGGCCGAGCCCAGCGGCCAATACGACAGTTGTCACTGTAACAACACTGTCACTGTAACGACACAATTTTGGAGCAAGACAGACAGACAGAATAAGGCAATTATATATATAGATTCTGTCACTTAGAGTCTCTATATCTTTGTGTACCAGCATCTCTGTGAACTGCATACTTGTGACACTTATGATATTAATATGTCCTTATATATGTAACAATTATTTGCTATTCCAGAGTGTTAACTCTATTACTGCAATGTTCTCAGCATTGTTTTGGATGACCCTTTGTGTACACTGACTTATTGCAAGCCCCTGTGCCTATGATCCCTGTATTTGGAGTGCCTTTGCTTCAATTTCTATGATCCATTTAGGACCCAGATTGTTAGCCTCCCCCCCCCCCCCTTTTTACATGAACTTGTATTTTTGTACTTTTACAACCATTTTTTACGCAGCCGGCTCAAATTGCTGCCGATCTCTCTCATGCCAGTTTTTCTTCAATAAAAATATTTATTTGCACTTTACTCTTTTTGTCCTCCTGCTGTCACTATGCTTTGAGTGTGCTATACAGGTGCCATATCCTGGTTTTCCTGTTTATTTACCTTTTGGTCAATTTTTGTACTAAAAATTATATGAACATAAATATAATGTAGGGAATCTCATTTCATTAAACACACAAGAAATTCTAAGGTCCCCAGATGGGAGATGCAGTACTGTAATTTTATTATCCAGCTAGTACAATAAATAGTGCGTGTCCCCTGCTATTATTCCACAAGACACCTTGTGGACATGTACGAGTGCGGCTTATGAAGTAATATTTTGGAAATTAATCCCTTGGATATTTCAATGTTTTAGCAGATAAATTATCAACATCAGTTAAACCTGATGAAGCTGGGGTACTTACTATAATAATCAATTTAAAAATTAATGTGTAATTGTTTTACCACATCATATTAAAAACAAGCAGTATCTCATAGCTGAATTTCTGAAACTATAATTCTAATATCAGGCTTGAAAACCTTTAAAGCCAGGATCTCAAACTTGGCTGGGTGAATTGGCCGCACATAGAAAATATGTCGGGGGGGGGGGGGGGTGTCGCAGTCTTTGCAGGACAAAGTGACTTATTGGTACCATATATTTTTTCTCTACACCATTGGATCACTGGTTTGTTTTGTTTTTTTTTAACTATTTTTATTCACATTTTTCAATAACATAACACTGGCATAAGCGAATTCAGCATTGTAAATTCAACATTACATTGTCATGTTTGATCATCCCAAATTCCATACCAATTTTTAAAATCAATAACCGTAACATGGCAAGATAAAGCAAAGGAAAGCAGCGACCCCTTAACCCATCATTCTTATCATTCCCCCCATTGAACCCTTGTGAACGTGGTAATGACATACAATAAAGAAGTCCCACTCAAATCGGTTATTTCCCCCTCTCCTTTTAGTCAGCTTTCGGCCTTTCCTCCCCCACCTCCAAGCCATCCAATGTATCCTTCAATTTTTCAGTATGATACCAGACTGTGTCCTTGAAAGGTGACATAATCCTGACTATCTCCTCCCGAGTACAATAGGCCAGTATAAATTTCTTCCATTTGTTAAAGTGCTGTCGTATTCTATCCGCCCTCCTTTCTGCATCCAATCCTTCTATTTCAAGAAGATGCATGAGCTGACCCAAGATCTCTTCAATCGCGGGGACCCTAGACTCCAACCAATTTTTTAGTATCGCTCTCTTGGCTGCCAGAAGTATCACATGTATAAGTCTGGGTGGGGTAGTCATCTTCCCTTTGGTATCATTCCCCTCCTCCCAATGGTGAAAAATAGCGAACCCAGGTGAGAGCCGAACTTCAAGACCCCACACCTTTTGTATACAACTTTTGATCTGTGACCATAATGGACTCAAATGGGGGCAGGACCACAACCCGTGAAGGAGATCAGTTCCACTACTCTTACACTTAGGGCAATACGTAAGCCTGTCTGGCTTTGTTGCTGATGGAGGGAGATTAAAACCATAAATTGCCTTGTGCATAATTCTAAATTGGGTTTCTCGCCAATTCTCATTTAAAATTGATTTACGAAGAGCATTCCACCCTCCCCTAATTTTTACCCCCATAGACGGGTCCTCAAATTGTTTTTCCCAAGATTTAAATAAACCTTCCGGGTGCTGTCCTGTTAATAGATCACGCATGGCTCCATAAAGAAAAGAGATAGATGATGAAGTTATTGAGTTCTTTACCAGACAATCAAAAGAGTTAAATACTACCTCCTGGGTCACATCATGCAACTGAGTCATAATACTATATCTCACTTGGTCATATTGGATTACTTGGTTAGGCCCCAGGCCATACTGCGCTATAATTTCGTCTCTACTCAACCATCTAGGCTCTGAGGTGTGCAAGAGATGAGCAACAGTCCTTATACCCCTCACCTTCCACTCTTCAAACAGCTTATTGCTTGTCCCCTGCACAAACTCTGGATTCCCCCATATAGGCAAGTATTTGGATATTTTATGGGGAAGTTTGTAGTTTTTCCTCAACGCCTTCCAGGCTGCAATCGTGTTTTTAAATAAGGAAGAGTGCTTGATTTTCACTGGGAGATTAGCCTGCCTAGTATGAAGCAATGCCACCAGATCCCAAGGTTGTGCATAGTCTCTCTCAAGCTCCAGCGCTGAATAATGCCTAGAGCCCTTAATCCAATCCAATATATATCTAGTCAAACAGGCTATATTGTAACCCCGAATGTTCGGCAAACTCAGACCTCCATGAACCTTAGATGCCATCAACTTCTTAAGCCCTATACGAGGGCGTTTCCCCCTCCAAATGAAGTGTGAAAAAGCTCTATTTAGCTGGACAATATATTTATGCTTGAGCAGCAGGGGAAGTGTTTGAAGATGATACATTAATTTTGATATCGACATCATCTTAATTAGGTGGACTCTACCAATTAGGTTCAATGGAAGGTCGTGCCATCTTTTAAGATCTTGCTCTATTTGGCTCAGAAGGGGTGGATAGTTTAGACTATAAAGGGTTGCCGGAACCTTACCTATTTTAACTCCCAAGTATGTGATATATGACTTAGCCACTGTAATTCCTTCAAAAGGGTTATGCTCCCGTGTTTGAACATTTGTCCCTCCCAGGTATAGGAGCTCGCACTTTGACGCATTAATCTTGAAGCCTGAGTACGCTCCAAACTCTCGCAAAATTTGTAAAATCTCGGGGACCTGCTGAGCTGGATTCGAAAGGAAAAGCAAGATGTCATCCGCAAAAAAAGCTGACTGAATTTGTCTATTATTTACAGAAATACCCTGGAAGGTGCTATGTGTAGATAACAATCGTACCAATGGTTCCAGAGCCAGATTAAAAAGTAATGGGGGGGGCGTGTCCTGGACATGGAGGAGTGAGGACGCTCATAGTCGGAGCTCCTGGGCCCAAAATCTCACATACTCTCCCCCTCCGGCTGCACGCCGACACAATGCCCCCAAAGAAACGACCACCTATAGCATCGGATCCGGCACCTGACAGACGACCCTCCGGAGGCCTGGCAAGATTTCTCTCCTCACCAGCAGCGGCTCCTCTCAGCGCGAGCACAGGCAAGATGGCGACGGCTGGAGCTGGGAGCGTGGTGGAGGGAAAGTCCCCGCAAGCGGCGCGGCTGCAGCGGCAGTTAAGTGAAGGGGAGAGGGGGGAGGAGGTGGCTGGAAGCAATGCCGCTCATAGAGGGAGCCCTGCCATTTATAAATCAGCGGGGCCCCCACAGAGAAAAGAGGGGGAGCAGACCCCGGGAGGCACCCTCATAATGGAGCCGCAGGCCACTTCCAGGCCCCTTAGTGCCCCCAGCCTGAGGGTCGGTGACTCTGGGAACCTGGATGCCCCCTCTGACATGTTGGGACACTCAGACCCTGAGGGAGCTCATTGCAGCCCTCCCCAGCAAAAAGGATTTGGATGAGGTGGCCTCCAGAATAGAACAGGCCCAGCTGGCAGCACTGTCCTCAGTGATGGAGGAGATGGGGGTTCTGGAGGACAGGATCACGGCCACTGAGCAGGTCCAGGGATCAATGGAGGGCAGGCTGGAGCGCCTGGAGAAAGGCTGGGAAGCTTCTACCTTACGTATCAGAGACATGGCCCTGCTTCTGGACGACCAAGAAAACAGAAGCAGGAGAAACAATGTCCGACTGAAAGGCATTCCAGAGGACTGGTCACTTGAACTCCTACGCTCCAACGTTCTGGCTATCTTTAATATTGTCACAGGCAGACCTCCTGACGCAACCTACCTCTTCGACAGGATCCACAGGGTGGCCCGCCCGAACACCAGGGCATCCTCCAACACCAGAGACGTTCTTTGCCGTCTCCACTATTATGGAGATAAGGAGCGGATTCTCCAAGGGGCATGGGCACATGGCCCAATGGAGATGGACGGTGCACTTGTGTCGTTGTTTCCAGATGTCTCCAGTCGCACCCTATATATGAGGAGGCTGCTTCAACCGCTCTTACTCCGAATCAAAGAGGCGGGCGCCACCTACCGCTGGGGACACCCCTTCCATCTTATAGCCCGCAAAGGGACTGCCGTCTATTTTCTGAGGAGACCCTCAGATCTAACGGGTCTGTTTACATTCCTGGGGATCGACGAGATGTCTGTCCCGGACTGGCTCGCCTGGGACCCCCCGACCCCTGTGAGCCAGAGGGAGAGGGGCGGGGGGGGGGTGGCCCTTCCTCCTCGTCGGATGAGCGGGGCTGATCCCGCTTGATCATAGAGCCCCTTGGTATCTATACAGTATTGTATGTCGACATGTGCACAATGTCTACTTTCTAGGTGCTGTAGGGTTCAAAGTTTAAGGTCGTTTCTCTCATATGTAATTATCTTCATGTTATGTGCGGCCGGGGGGGGGGGGGGGGAACTTTTCCTGGCGCCAGTTGGAGCGCCGGGATGTAAAGTCCGGTCTTTCTATAGCTGGGCCCGGACTTTGGCCCCTCCGTGACTCCATACTCGTACCCGCTTTCCTATTTTCCTTGTGGACCCGCGGCTGGTCCCAGGTCTGCGAGCTTTGTGTGAGCTTCTATACCCTGTGTGCTTCTCTCTCCTTCCTTCTTTCTCTTCTCTCTTTTTCCCTAGTCTCGGCTGTACTTCTGTTTCTCTCTACCCCCTGACTCCTCGTTAGTTCCCGTTTCTCCCTCTAGCAGGGCGGACTCACTCTCTCCCCTTCTACCCCCTCCCTAAACCCTTGCTCACTCTCCTTCATCCAAATCTACTCCTCCTTCTCCCCATCCCCCCCCTTTTTTTTTTCCTCTTCTTTGTCCTCCCTTTTTTCCCCCCAGGGGCTAAGGTCAGACAGTGATGAAAAAGACGTGCTCTGAGTTACGCATTGGCTCATTGAATGTGAGGGGACTGCATGATCCCGGGAAGCGCTCAATTCTCCTGAGCCTCCTGTGGAGGAGCCGCATACAAGTTGCTTTCCTGCAGGAGACTCACTACAGCCTAGAGAAACCATATAAGCTCTCGGACAAAAGGTACCCAGTTGTGTTTCACTCCCCCTCTCCTGACCCCAGATCCAGGGGAACCAGTATACTAATAGCAGGTTCACTGCAATGGGAGACACTGGAGTCAAGGACTGAAGGGGAGGGGAGACTTCTACTGGTGAAGGGGCGCATCGCCTCCCAATTATACACATTTGCGGCCATATACCTGCCAAACACAGGACAATGCACAACGTTCTTACGCTTCCTTGACATAATAGATGACTTTGCTGAAGGCACTTTAGTGATAGGAGGGGACTTCAATTTCACTCTAGACCCTAAAATAGACAACTCTGGGGGAGTTTCTTGTCTACCACAAAGGGCAACACAACGTATCAAACGAGGGCTGCTTGAATTTCAGCTGATAGACACTTGGAGGCTTCTTCATCCTTCAGACAAGGACTATTCATTTTACTCTGCAGTTCATGATAGTTACTCCCGCCTCGACCACCTCTTCGTCCGCCACAGGGACCTCCACGCCCTGCTGGCAGCGATAATTGAAAGCATTCATTTCTCTGACCATGCGTTGATTACGATCTCACTTGCCTTGGACTATCCCGTCGACAGGCAGTGCCAATGGACCTTGAACAACTCACTACTAAATGATCCGACAGTCATGGATGAGATCCAATCGGCTTTGTCGGAATATTTTGGGCAAAATGCAGCTGGGGAGGTGTCACCCAACATGGTATGGGAAGCTCACAAATGCTTCGCGCGGGGGCTTTTTATCAAGCATGGTTCGCGTCTGAAAAAAGCGCGGGCGGCGGAGGTGGCTGCTCTTCTTTCCGAAATTCACCAACTAGAGGTCCTGCATAAGAGATCCTGTGACCCTGGGTCCAGATCTCGTCTGACCCAAAAGCGGGAAGAGCTGCGCACCCTATTGACTCACAAGGCAAAGAGTGCCATGGTTAAATGCAGGAGACATTTCTATGAGTTCGGAAATAAGAGTGGCAGAACCTTGGCCAGAGCGCTACGTTTACAAAGAACGCGGGGTTATGTCCAGCGGGTCCAAAATCCGGGTGGGAGGCTAGCGACTTTGCCCAGGGATATCGCCACGGCCTTTGGTAACTTCTATGCTTCCCTTTACTCTATTGATGGAGATAAAACCAATTCTGCCCGAGCAGACTTACGCCTGCGGATCAGGAAATATATTAGTAATTCAGGAATGCAAGGGCTCCGTGCGGAGGATGCAGAAGGCCTGGAGAGACCCATTACAGAACTAGAATTGCTCGAGGCTATCAAAAACTCCGACGGGTAAGGCCCCGGGCCCCGACGGCCTTCCCCTAGCCTATTATAAAAAGTTGGGATCAACGCTAAATACTCCCTTTCTTCAGGCCTTTAATAACGTTGCAACAAGCGGCTTGTCCCCCATCCCTAGAGACACTCTGTCGGCTACCATAGTGGTCTTCCCGAAAGAGGGTAAGGACCCTTCTCAGTGCGCGAGTTACCGACCCATCTCCCTGTTAAATACGGACTTAAAGCTCTTTGCGAAGATCCTGGCGGACAGGCTCTCACCTCTGATGGGAGGCCTTATTCACCCGGACCAGGTTGGGTTTCTGGGAGGGAGAGAGGCCAGGGACAACACGACCAAAGCGCTAAACCTGATCCATAAAGCCCGCCTGGAGAAGCAGCCGTTGATGCTCCTCTCCACAGACGCCGAAAAGGCCTTCGATCGTGTTAACTGGGTTTTCATGACAGAGGCCTTGAGAGCGATTGGGTTAGGCAGGTCTATGTTGAACTGGATTGGCTCTCTCTACAGTGGTCCTACCGCAGCGGTCAGGGTGAACGGTCTTCTTTCCGACAGGTTCCCGATTAATAATGGGACCAGGCAGGGATGCCCCCTATCTCCTTTAATATTTGTTTTGACCCTGGAGCCCCTTCTGTGTCATATTAGAAGAAACCGCGACATTACTGGCCCTCTCACTGAGGTTCACAAATTCAAAATTGCAGCCTACGCAGATGATCTCCTATTTTTCCTCACGAACCCCTTGGTCTCCCTGCCCAACCTGCTCCGGGAATTCGAGACTTATTCCTGCCTATCCAATTTTAAAATAAATATGACCAAGTCTGAAGCTCTGAACGTGAACCTGCCTCCGGGTACGGTTACTTCACTCCAATCATCTTTTAGCTTTAAATGGGCCTCTGGTTCTCTTGGGTACCTGGGGGTTCGGTTGGCGGCTGACACTAACTTGCTTTTCAAATTGAACTTTCTTCCCCTCCTTGGGACTATCAGAGAGGATTGTACGAGATGGGCGAAAGGCTGGTTCACTTGGTTTGGTAGATGTGACATCTTTAAAATGAATGTCCTCCCTCGCATCCTTTACCTTCTCCAGGCTCTTCCAATACGGATTCTCAGCTCCTTTTTTAAGGAGCTGGCTGCTCTACAAACCAAGTTCATCTGGGACAACAAGCCAGCTCGAATCTCCCGCTCCTTACTGTGTAGACCCAAGAGGAGGGGGGGGGATGGGAATCCCAGACCTGAAGGTATACTGCTGGGCTTCACATATGGTCAGAGTTATCGACTGGTGTCGCCACGCCAAGACGAAACCTTGGGTGGCATTGGAACAAAGTTTCTCTGCGATCAGTCTTACCGCAGCCCCTTGGATATCGAGCCCTCTTCTCGCTAGTCTGAGACACCATCCCACAATTGGCGCCACCCTGGAGTGCTGTTCCCTGAGACAGGTCCGCAGATTACTACTTCCAGTCCCCTATCCTCTCTCACCCATAATTGGCTCCCCAGATTTTTATCCGAGTCTGACGGATCCTGTCTTTCATCGCTGGATAGAGGGGGGGCGCTTTCGGGCATGTCACCTAATAACTGACGGGGGCTGGCCCTCACTCGGGGCACTTACAGAATGCGAGACCCCGAGACAGTTGGGAGCTTGGAGGTCCATGCAACTCAGACACTACATCAGCTCTCTCCCTGACCACTTGCTATATACAGCTCGCCCCACGGAGTTTGAAGCGCTGTGTACCCGGAAGGGAGTGCTTCGGCACTCTCTGTCCCTGGTGTACAGGATGCTGATGGACCCTGGCGACCTCCCCCCCCACATTTCTCGCACACTGGGAACAAGACCTGGGCCTCTCCCTGACAGATATGCAAAGGAATAAAATTTTGACGCTTGCCCATAAGACCTCAATAAGCTCCAGACTTCAGGAATCCAATTACAAACTCCTGTCGAGGTGGTATAGGGTCCCAACCAGGATACACAAGATGTTTCCTGGCGTAGACCCTCGCTGTTGGAGATGTGGGACGGCTGAGGGGGACTTTGTGCACATATTCTGGTCGTGTCCGGCCCTCCGAGGGTTCTGGAGCGGAGTGGGGGAGGTGATCAAACACGTGACTGGAACAACGCAGACCCTGGGTCCGGAGTTGTTCCTCCTTCAACTGACTGAGATGTCCGTCTCTGCATACAAACAGTCGCTTCTGCACTTTCTAGTGATGGCGGCCAGGTCAGGCATCCCCTTGAAGTGGAAGTCGGACGCCCCCCCTACTCTGTCCCTCTGGGCCTCCAGGGTCAATGAGCTTCTACAGATGGAGGACTTGACCTCCTCCCTGCATGATCGGTATGAGCGCTTCCACGGGATCTGGCTTCCCTGGTTGCAATTTAAGTTCTCTAGTGAATACGACCTCCTGCTGCGTGATGCGTAGGATGAGCGTACCCCCTCTGTCGCTGGCCCTTCCCCCCTGGCAAACCCACCCCCTCAAATTAAAAGGGTTTTTTTTTTTTTCTTTTTTCTCTCCCCTCCCCTCCCCATACTCTCTCCTCTCCTTCTCCCCTTCTCTCACCTTATCCCCCTTTTTCTCTTTCCTTTTCCTCTCTCTTCCTCCTTTCCCACCTTCCTTCCGCTATGCCTTATCCCTTTCCCTTTCCACTCTTCCTCTATATTCCCCCCTTTTCTTTTTTCTCAGCTGGTGCGAACCCTTCACTGCTCAGAGATGTCTGAGTCATCTTTAGGCACTCTTGCCTCCTTTTCGGTACTTTTCTTCTTGTCTATGATAAAAATTGAAAAAGAACGGACCCGTTTGTCAATTTATGGGGTTGGCACAGTTGTAAGTGATTTTGTATTGAGATGTATTCTCCCAAACTCTGTTGAACTGTTTTTGTCTGTTATGTCAACTGACTGTTTTATGGTTTGCAAGAGTCTGTTGTATAAATAAAGAATTTAAAAAAAAAAAAAAAAAAAGTAATGGGGAAAGGGGGCAACCCTGTCTGGTTCCTTTCAGTAACGGAAAAGGGGCTGACATATCCTGGAATGGAAACTTGAGCCTTCGGATTTGTGTAAATTTCTCTAATGTAGGTATAAAATGACCCCGAAAAACGCATTTCATCTAGAATTCTATAAAGCCATGACCACTCAATATTGTCAAAGGCTTTCTCGGCATCTATTGTAAGCAAAGCGGGAGATTCTCCTTTCAGAGGCCGAAGGTTAACCCTATCCAGGACAAGAAGAACTTTTCTAATATTTAGTGTCCCTGATCTTTTCTGAATGAAACCGGCCTGTGCTGGGGAAATCAATTGGGGAAGAATTATAGCTAGACGATTTGCCATAATCTTTGACATTATCTTCATATCTAGGTTGATAAGTGATATGGGCCTATACGAACCCGGATCCTTCGGGTCCTTCCCCTGTTTAGGGATCAATTTTATATATGCCCGGTTATTATTTTGGAAAGACGCATTACCGTCTAGTATGCTATTATACAGCTCTAGTAATGTAGGTAAGATCTCTTCCTTTACTGTTTTATAGAATTCTCCCGTAAATCCGTCAGGGCCAGGGGCTTTATAATTATGCATGGAGTTGATTGTCCCCAATACTTCTTCCCCCGTAATTTTGGCATTCAGAAAAGTGCGATGCTCTTCTGTGAGTCGAGGTAGTGTCACTTTAGATAAAAGATTATTATCGGGAAATTTGTCTCGCTTTTCCGATGAATAAAGGTTTCTATAATACGTGCCTAAAGTCTCAATTATTGTCTTAGGGTTTTTGTGTATCTCCCCCTTTTGATTTTTTATTGGCATGGGTCCCTGAGTTATAATCCTATTTTTCGCTAAGTTGGCCAGTATTTTCCCTGCTTTATTTCCAAAGCGATGTAATGTAGCTTCTTGCATTGACCTAGCCATTTGTTCCCGTTTTTCCGCCCACCCATTAAAAGCTCTTTGGGCTATTACCCATCTATCTCTATGGTCCCTATGAGGATGCTTTTGAAAAGAAGTATATGCTTCCCTCAATTTATGGGAGGTTTCAGTAAATTTAAGATGAGCCTTTTTCTTCAAATAGGAAACATGTGCTATCGTTCTGCCCCGTAATACTGCCTTCGCCGTGTCCCATAATAACATAGGTGTGTCTTTATGTTGATCATTATGTACCATAAATTCCGTCCACCATTCCTTTAATTTCAAGGAAAAATCTCCGTTATCTTTAAGGAAGGAAGGATATCTCCACAGATAGTCCGTTCCTCTGGGATAAATGTTTGCTAGGTCTAGCACCACCGGGGCATGGTCAGAAATCACCAAATCCTGGATAGTAGCTGAGTGGAGCGCACGTACCAGGTTCCCTGAAATAAGAAAGTAGTCAATGCGAGACCAGGAGCTATTAGCATGTGAATAGTGCGTAAATTCCCTATCCTGAGGGTGCAATAGTCTCCACGCATCCCATAAGGCCGTGGCATTTAACAGAGGACGCATAACTTTATCATGGCCGCGCGGTACATTTGGGGGGCCTTTAGCATTTTTCCTGTCCTCTAGCACAGATACCACCGAGTTGAAATCCCCCCCAATTATTAGATTAAAATGGGCATGTTCTAAAATTTTGGCCTCAAGTCGTTGAAAGAATGATTTGTTGTTTTCGTTCGGGGCATAAATATTAAAGATTTTATAAATTCCTCCAGGTATCTCCACTGAGACCATCTGAACCCTACCTTCCGTGTCCGCATATGTTTCCAGGACTTGATGTTGTAATCTCCTACTGACTAATGTAATAACCCCTGCTTTCCTTTTAACTGAAGATGACCCATAGACTCCTCCAACCCACAATTTCCCCATCCTCTGCATGTCTGAACCTTCCAGATGAGTTTCCTGAAGGAGCGCAATGTCCGGTTTGAGGCGATTAAGGTGGCGTAATATCTTAATTCTTTTTTGGGGGGAACGTAACCCCTTAACATTCCAGGTGACTATTCTCATAAAGCACATGTAATAAATGGAAATCCTGCCTTTCGTTTACCATGTTTTTGCTGCCCTCCCTTGCCAAAAAAAAATTCAACCAATTAGACAATTGAACATAGTGCTCACTTGCAATAGTGAGAGTAGTAGTAATAATAATAACTCTGTGTAAAATCTTTGCTACTTCACTTGAATCCAAAATCCCCAAACATTTCAAACATCTCCCTCCCCTCCCCCCCCCAACTATACCATAATACTCAGACTTCACTTTTTTCTGATCATTTTCCAAGCTCAGTCAACCTTATACTTGTATAGCATTTAACCAATATAAGGCTATGTGCGCACTGAGAAATGGAATTTTCTTGTGAAAATTCCGCAGGTATTCAAAGAATACCGCACCCGCGGTAAAAAACCGCGGCAAACCGCACCCGAAAACCGCATGCGGTTTGCTGCGGTTTTACCGCGGTATTGTTCGCGGTATTGCCGCGGTTTTGCCGCGTGCGGGTTGGGATGTGCTTTATTGCATTCAATGCAATAAAGCACATTGAAAAAAAAAAAAAAAAGTAATTTAATTTAGATAGATCGAGGGATAGATAGATAGACAGATAGATAGACACATAGATAGATAGAGGGATAGATAGATAGAGGACAGATCGCTGCATTTCCCACGGTCGGCAGTGAGTTCACATTACCGGCCGTGGGAAATGACCGGTAATTACCTCTGCTGTCTGCTGCATTCAGCCTGTCT
Source organism: Anomaloglossus baeobatrachus (assembly GCF_048569485.1). Lineage (NCBI taxonomy): Eukaryota > Metazoa > Chordata > Amphibia > Anura > Aromobatidae > Anomaloglossus > Anomaloglossus baeobatrachus. Next base: position 20,382,303 of record NC_134361.1, read on the forward strand.
GTGACACATCGCGGCTGGATGTCAGCAGTGCAGGACCCTGTGGATTATGCCGGAGCTGTGTGGATTACGCCGGAGCTTTGGTGCGGGAGGGGTTAATAAAAGGGTTAACGAGGCTTGTTGGTTTTATTTAAAATAAAGGATTTTTCGGTGTCTGTGTTTTATTCACTTTACTTACGGGTTGATCATGTCAGCTGTCTCATAGACGCTGCCATGATCAAGCCTGGGGTTAATGGCGGTGATCCACCGCCATTAACCCTTATTACCCTGACCGCCACTGCTACACGGCGGCAGGAAGAGCCGAGGACACTCCCGGTGCTGCCGCATATTGCATGCGACAGTGCCGGGGCAGCTGCGGCTGATATTCTCGGCTGCGGGAGGGGGAGTGAGGCGGGGGACATTAACCCTGCCCCTCTCCCTCCCCAGCCTGAGAATACCGGGCCGCCGCTGTGTGTTTACCTCGGCTGGACGGTAAATATGCAGCGGAGCCCACGTTTTTTTTTTTCTATATTTCCGTTTTCCTTCTATGTGTGTTCTATGTGTCTGTGTTCTATATCTGTGATGTGTCTGTGTGTGGTCTGTGTGTGTGTGTGTCTGTGATCTGTGTGTGTGTGTTTACTCTCTGCACGGCTTCCTCTTCCTGTAATGACATCACTTCCCTGCAAAACCGCAGACAGGCGATGTACATTACCGGAGGTAAACCGCGAAATACCGCAGGGAATAACGCAGGAAAACACAGTGAACCGCACAGAATTTGCTGCCTGCGTTATTCCCTGCGGGATTTCACGATTACATTGGAGTCAATGGAGTGAAATCCCGCAGCGATGTGCGGAAAAGAAGTGACATGCACTTGTTTTTGCTGCGGGATTCCCGCAGCAAAACATGCAGCTGTCAAATTCCGCCTAGTGCGCACAGGATTTTTTTTCTCCATAGGATTTGCTGGTGATTCACTGCAGAGATGTTATGAACATTTTCTGCAGCGAAACATGCAGCAAATCCGCGGAAAATCCGCGGCAAAATCCGGTAAGTGCGCACAGGGCCTTAAGGAGTGTCCCACCTACAAAGAAAGAGAGAGAAGGGAAAAAAAAAAAAAAAAAAAAAGGTTCACTTTCCTTTCCTCCGCCTCAGATTTCTTGAACTTTTTCCACTGCGGCTTCTCCAGCCTAAATCAAAAACAGGTGTCCCACCTTGAACTTTACACATCCGACATTTGTCTATTTGTCTCAGGTTCCCTTAAGTTCCTTGTTTTGTTGTCTCCAGTCCTTCTGTGAGCTTCACAGAGCTCCCTTTGGTCACTCTCTGGTTCGGTGAGTCGTTGCGCCCTTGTACTGGAGAATTCCTGAGGTCACGAGGACTGCTGATCCGCTCAATAAAGGCCTCTGCCTCCTTTGGACTTGAGAAAGAATTGTAGGATCCATCCTGATGTCTGATAATCAACGTTGCCGGGTACTTTAACTGGAAGCGTATATTTCTCTTAAATAAGGCAGAGCATATGTATGAGAATGCCCTCCGCTGCCGTGTGACCTCCGCAGAAAAATCCTCGAAGAGCAAGATGCGCGAGCCTTTCACCTTCAAGGGATGTTTCAATTTCTTGTATGCCTGTAATATTTCCTGTTTATCGGAGAAGTCCAAGTATTTCATTATGACTTGTCTTGGGCGTCTGTTATTTTCACTCTCATCACCTCTCCTTGGCGGACCAATGCGGGGCACCCTTTCCACTTTTCTCCTTCCTGCTACTCCCAGGGTTGTAGGAATAGTGGATTCACACAATGTACGTAGCTCACCAACCGGGTATGTTTCAGGCAGGCCGACAATGCGCAAATTGCTTCTTCTGGAGCGGTTCTCCAGATCGTCCACACGGTCCCTCAGGATCAGATTCTCCCTGGCCAGACGCATGACTGTAGTGTGGTCAGAGCTGAAGTCATTCTCTAACGTCGACATTCTGGTTTCCATAGCCGCAACCTGTTCCACCGTCTCATCAAGTTGGTTCTGTATGGCACTGAGAGCTGTTGCTATTGATGCTTTAATTGTAGCGGAGATGTCAGGTAGCAAACGATTGGCGACTTCATCAGCCAGACGCTTATAATCCATACCCTCCATTGTTTTGAATACATCCGGGGTCCCCGGGGAATCCTCCATCTCCATCTGATGAGTATTTTCAGGTGACCGAGGGACACTTAATTCTGTATGGGCAGTCACAATCTTTTTTTCACACTGTACGCTGGATGTATGAGGATTTTGTGTTTTGGAGCTGCTGCGCAGCAGGTATCTTTCCATCAAATAGTGAATGAAGGGACGTAAGTTTTGACACTGATTTAGTGTGGGTTGTCAGACAAATCTTGATTCTGCTCCCCCTTTTGTTTATTCTCACTTTCACCCCTTTCTCCCCCCTGCCAGAGTTATATGAATTCTCACTGTCCTGTAACTTTGCAGGGATGTATGTTTAAACTTCCCTCCTTCAGCTTCTTTCACTTTCTCCAGAGCTTTGCACGGATTCTGTATGCCTAGAGATTCAGCACCTGCTTATGCACAGGTCTGGGCAGGATGGGGGAAGGGCCCAGGGATTCCCTGCTTTTTAACTCTGCTCTTTGCAGAACTTGTCAGTAGTGTTGTTTGCTGCTGATATCTTATCAGGACTCCAGGAGATTTATTATTCTGCTGCCGGTTAACTGTTTAGTGCTGGGGGAGTGAGTGATCTGTGCAAGGTAAGGGTACTTTCACACTTGCGTTATTTTCCTTCCGTTACAATCCGCCCTTTTGGGAAACAGCGGAATCCGTTAACGGATTCCGCTGTTTCCCATAGACTTGTATGGTTGACGGATTGTACCAAAAGGAGCTGCGTTGCTTCCGCTGGGCGACGCTCCGTTGCTTCCGCCCAGCGGGAGCAACGCAGCATGTAACGTTATTTTGAGCAGCGGAATCCTCTGGATTTCACTGCGCATGCTCTTTTTTTTTTTTTTAAATCAAACTTTATTTTGGCTCGCGGTGGCCGAACGTTCAGCTGAGCGCCCGGCTGCCGGCAAGCGACAGCGCTCAGCTGAATGACCGGCCACCAGCATGCCCGGCCGCCGGCAAGTCACAGCGCTCAGCTGAGCGCCCGCCCGCCGGCATGCCCGGGCGCCGGCAAGTGACAGCGATCAGCTGATCACCCGGCGGCCGGCTGCAGGGAGCGATCAGCTGATCACCCGGCGGCCGGCTGCAGGGAGCGATCAGCTGATCACCCGGCGGCCGGCTGCAGGGAGCGATCAGCTGATCACCCGGCGGCCGGCTGCAGGGAGCGATCAGCTGATCACCCGGCGGCCGGCTGCAGGGAGCGATCAGCTGATCACCCGGCGGCCGGGAGCGATCAGCTGATCACCCGGCGGGCGGGAGCGATCAGCTGATCACCCGGCGGCCGGCTACTGGGAGCAATCAGCTGATCACCCAGCGGCCGGCTGCAGGGAACGATCAGCTGATCGTTCACTATAGTCTGCCGCTGGTAAAACCGGGAAAAAAAAAAAAAAAAAAATCAAAACGAATTGCGTTGTTTTGCAGCATCCGTTGCATCCGTTGTGTCACTATATGCAACACATCCGTTGCATCCGTTACACAACGCAATGCAACGGATACCGTTCAACGCAAGTGTGAAAGTAGCCTAAGCCGTCAGCTGCGTCCTGCTCTCTGTGTACAGATCTGATTTTAGTGCAGGGCAGGCTCCAGCGCCATCTTTATCACGCTGCCAGATCTTGAGAGGGAGGGGGAGAGCGAAGTTCACCGCGCTGTTTCAAGTGATTATCTCCACGGCCCCCCATGAGCTTCCCTGCATGCAGCAACTTCACTCACCGGTGGTATGGAGCGGGGGAGGCTGGTGGGTTGTCCGGTATATATGTCAGAGCTGCAGGGAATGACAGAGCTCAGGCGTCCTGTGTCCTACATGATCAGCGCAGGAGCCGGAAGTCGGATCACTGTTTTTGAAGATTTTTTGCTCATTTATTATAACAATCGTCCACTTTTTGTTTAAATATATACAGTGCTTTGCGAAAGTATTTGACCCCCTTGAATTTTTTCCCACATTTCAGGCTTCAAACATAAAGATAAAACATTTTAATGTTCTGGTGAAGAATCAACAAAAAGTGGGACACAATTGTGAAGTTGAACAAAATTTATTGTTTATTTTAAACTTTTGTAAGAAAATAAATAACTGAATAGTGGGGCATCCAATATTTTTCCTCCCCTTTAAGTTAATACTTTGTAGCGCCCCCTTTTGCTGCGATTACAGCTGCAGTCTCTTGGGGTATGTGTCTATCAGATTTGCACATGGAGAGGCTGAAATTCTCGCCCATTCTTCCTTTGTAAACAGCTGGAGCTGAGTGAGGTTGGATGGAGGCGTTTGTGAACAGCAGTTTTCTGCTCTTTCCACAGGTTCTCGATTGGGTTCAGGTCTGGACTGTGACTTGGCCATTCTAACACCGGGACACGTTTATTTGTGAACCATTCCATTGTAGATTTTGCTTTATGTTTTGGATCATTGTCTTGTGGAAGACAAATCTCCGTCCCAGTCTCATATCTTTTAAAGACTCCTAACAGGTTTTCTTCAAGAATGTCCTGTACTTGGCTCCATCCATCTTCCCTGTCGAAGAAAAGCAGGCCAAGCCATGATGCTGCCACCACCATGTTTGAATGGTGTGTTCAGGGCGATGAGCTGTGTTGCTTTTAGACCAAACATATCGTTTGGCATTGTGCCCAAAAAGTTTGATTTTGGTTTCATCTGAGCAGAGCACCTTCTTCCACATGTTTGGTGTCTCCCAGGTGCCTTTTGGAAAACTGTAAACAACACTTTTTATGGATATCTTTGAGAAATGGCTTTCTTCTTGCCACTCTTCCATAAAGGCAAGATTTGTGCAGTGTACGACTCATTGTTGTCCTATGGACAGACTCTCCCACCTCAGCTGTAGATCTCTGCAGATCATCCAGAGTGATCATGGGCCTTCTGGCTGCATCTCTGATCAGTGTTCTCCTTGTTTGATGAAAGTTTGGAAAGACGGCCGGGTCTTGGTAGATTTGCAGTGGTATGATATTCCTTCCATTTCAATATGATCGCTTGCACAGTGCTTCTTGGGATGTTTAAAGTTTTGGAAATCTTTTTGTAACCAAATCCAGCTTTAAACCTCTCCACAACAGTATCACTGACCTGCCTGTTGTGTTCCTTGGTCTTCATGATGCTCTCTGTGCTTTATACAGAACCCTGAGACTATCACAGAGCAGGTGCATTTATACGGAGACTTGATTACACACAGGGGCTTATATTTATCATCATCACTCATTTAGGACAACATTGGATCATTCAGAGATCCTCAATCAACTTCTGGAGTGAGTTTGCTGCACTGAAAGTAAAGGGGATGAATAATATTGCACACCACAATTTTCAGTTATTTATTTTTTTACAAAAGTTTAAAATAAGCAATAAATTTCGTTCAACTTCACAATCATGTCCCACTTGTTGATTCGTCACCATAAAATTTAAAATTTTTATCTTTTATCTTTGAAGCCTGAAATGTGGGAAAAGGTTGAAAAATTCAAGGGGGCCAAATACCTTCGCAAGGCACTGTAAACAAAACATTTTTGATGGCAAAAAATGTAATGTTTTGTTTTTATTTGTATTCATTTTATCCCTTTGGTCTAAGTAATATAGTTTTACAATTAGCACCATATAGTAATTTTGACCAACATCTTTAGTAATGTCCCCCACATCCTGTAATAATGTTCCCATCCTTGTCCCCATCCTGCAGTAATGGGCCCATCCTGTAGTAACATGCATCAGCCTTGTCCCCTTTTTCTAATGTGCCCCATCCTGTAGTAATGTGCCCAACCTTGTCCCATTTTACTAATGTGCCCCATCCTTGTCCCCTTCCTGTAGTATTGTGCCCATCCTATAATAATGTGCCCATCCATGTCCCCTTTTAGTAATGTCCCCTGTACTGATCCTCTTCTTGTAGCAATGCCCATCCTGTCCCCTAGTGTGTCATTCTTTATACACACACACACACACACACACACACACCAAAACATTATTTTCACCTGTCCTCTGTTCCCTTGGCGTTCTCTACCTTGCTTCTTGTGGCCTGCAGGCACGAACTCCCCCTTGACGATTGCTGCTGCTGCTGTCAGCGCTACATTTGAAATTCAGATGAATGTTTTGCCGCTGCGCAGAGTTAAGCTCTCTCTGCATAATTCCAATGGCAGCCGCGGGCCAGAGACAAGGAGTTGACGTCATATGCATCAGCTGCTTGCCTCTGATTGTTAATGCATGCCGCTGACCTATCAACTGGATAAGTTGCAGCGGATATGGACGTGTTTGAGACCCCTGCTTTAAAAGGTGATTTTGACAAGGGTTACCATAGAAAGCACACCAGCCTCATCAGGTTTAAGATCTATTTAATATTTCATGAAGTTCGACTATCAGCTTTAGTGCACAGCATAATAAATGTTTGATTCCTGCATGCCCAACAAACTCATCCAAAGTCCTATTAACTCCTCAGTGCGCAATTGTAGTAATAAATAAAAAAACAAAAAAACCCCACATATACTAAATAAAAAATACACATTTGGTATCGCTGAGTTCAGAAATACCTGATTGGTAAAGGGCATAATGAGAAAAAAAAATCAAAACGCCAGAATTAAGTTTCATAACAGGCGATCAAAACATTGTATTCTCCTAAGAATGATATAATTAAAAACCTCAGCTCAAGACACAAAAAATAAACCGTCACTGAGCCACAGATTACTAAACAATGAGACCACTACAGGTCTCGTAAAATGAAGACAAAAGCGCAATTCTTTTTTTGGGGTGGGACAAATTTCTGAATTTTTTTTTCACCACTTAAAAGCAAAAAACTATACATGGTTTGGCATCAACGAACTCGCACTGACCGGGAGAATCATAATGCCAGGTCAGTTTTACCACACAGTAATTAAAACCCCCCAAAACATTATAGAAGTGCATTTTTTTTGCAAATTCACACCACTTTTTTTTCACCGTTTTCCAGTACATGGGGCAGAATGAATGGTGTCGTTCAAAAGTACAACTCGTCCCGAAAAAAAAAAAAAAGCCCTCATATGTCCATATTGAGGGAAACTAAGAATGGTTGACCTCAGGGAGATCAACATCCAGCACCACGGAGACACCATCATGTGTTTCTCAACGCAGTGACACTAGAACAAGGCACCCTAGGAAAATATGCAAAACAAGAATGCCGCGGAGACACCATCACCTGTTTCTCAACGCTGGCTGATCTTTCCCGGTGAAAGACCTGGCCAGTTTCCTGCCAGCATTGAGAAACATGTGAAAAGTTATGGGTCTTGGAAGAAGGGGAGGAAAACAAATAATGAAAAACAGAAAATCGCAGGGTGGTGAAGGGGTTAATGGCTCTCTCCATCTGTGCCATAGACAACTGCAAAGCTCAGTCCTCTGTCAGTCATAAAGACATTGACTGGAAAGGCAGCACATATGCTTTTCTACGGTGCCATTTAGGCTACTTTCACATCAGCGTTTTTTTTTTGTTTTTTTTTTAACTGTGGCACGATTGGATTTTTTGCTGCAAAACCAGATCCATTACAAAAGCGTTGTCATTTCAATGCATTTGCAATGGAATCGCGGCAACATGTGGTCACATGCGGTTGCGTGCGGCATACACTGGATCTGTTGCGTTGCGGTATTTTACCTTTTTTCAAAAACGCTACTTGCAGCGTTTTTGTCCTCAGGCAGAATACCGCATGTCAATGGCTCCATTAGATTGCGGCGGTAGCTTAGCAGTCTCACAGCTGCACACTCTGTAATGGATGCAGCGGGACACAGAACAAGTAAATCGGCCGACACTGGAGTCAGCTGATCTGATTACTTGTTCTGCTGGCTATGAGGTCAGATCAGCTTACTCCAGTGCCCGCCGAACTCCGCTGAATTTGTCGCGGGCGGAGGGGTGGGAACGCTGCTCGTCTGGAATCGCTGGCGCTCGGGTCCGGTGCTTCTGCTCCTCGGTGGCTCGAACACGGGGCCGGACCCGGGGCTCGAGCAGCGCCTCCTCGCCCACGAGTGAAAAGGGGAGGTTTGTGGTGGGATGTTTGGGGATGTCGGTCGTGACGCGACCCACGGGTTGTGGTGATGGTGCGCACCACCGCTGCTGGTGACGGGGGATCCTAGGAGCGATGGCGGAGAGAAGCTAAGGTGTTGACCCCTCCGTGGGTAGGGGCTGTTGGTCCCGGGGCCCCGGTTGGGGAGTAGGGAGGAGGTATAGGTGCAGGTGCCGATGCGGGGAGGTAGCATGGGCGCGGGTGCAACGTTGCGGTGCAGCACGGTGCCGGATGGCACTGTTGTACTCACTCAGACACAGAAGGACAGAGTCTCTGGTAAACCAAACGGCTGGATGGACGGGGCCCACAGCCGGCTGCGGTGTTCTCACTCTCCCCGGACGGTTTGATGGTGGCTGTCGTTTTCCTGCACCTGTGTAAGTGTATTTGACTCCTATGGCTTCCCACGGGTAGTCCGCTCCCCGGCGTGTACGTGTCGGGAGAGCCCGTTTTGCCCGCAGGCGCTGGCCCTTGGATCTCTGGCCCTTGGCGGTGGCACTTATCCGGACGGGTTGGGCTGTTGCCTTCTGACGGGACTTAGGTGGGAATGAACCCCTGAGGTCCAGTCCACAATCAGATAATTTGACCTTTACGGCGGCTCCTAGCCTGGTCGGGGTCTGAGTACCCTGCCTTGGTGCTTGGCTTCAGTCTGCTCCCCGGTTCGGTACCGGCGGGCCACCGCCCGACCCCGGTCCTACGGTTCCGCTGACCCACACCAACTCCTGCAGACGGCCACCACCGTCTGCCGACCTTGCTGATCGCGCCTGGTCTCCAACCCAGACACCAACAGTTTTCACTCCTCTCACTTTCACTGCCTAACACAATCTGACTCACTAACTACTGTCTTTTCCCGCCTCCAGGCCTGTGAACTCCTCGATGGGCGGGGTCAACCGCCTGGCTCCTCCCCACCTGGTGTGGACATCAAGCCTGGAGGGTGGCAACAAGGATTTTTGGTTGACTGGTGTCACCTATCCAGGGCAGGGGGTGTGTGTGTTGTTAGTGTACTGTGACCCATGGGGGTCCAGGGCGTCACACTCCCCCTTGGTAAAATGCAGACCGTCCGCGGGCTGCCCGTCCATCACCGGTTTTATTTTCTGGAAAATATAAATACAGAGAAAAACAAACAACGGTATGCATTTTTGTCAAATCTTCCCTGACTGGAGGCATGTTACTTAAAATGTTGCAAACTGTAATAAAACATTTTTAATAACAACGGACGGGTCCCAGTTCTTCTGCTGTCCCTCCAAAACAACCTAAACCTTGATGCTGCCCCTAAGAAGCGGGCAGCACCCCTTTTCCCCAGTCCGTAAAACAGGAACCTGGTTCAGGTCGCCCAAGCGGGAACGGGTATGGTGTCTCGCACCCGGCTGTCATTCAGGGGGCCCCACGTCCAGGGGGACTCCTGACCCCGGAGGATGGTCACCGATCCCGGTGGTGACTGGACCCCAGCCTGCTCTGCTGCGGGTCCTTCCTCCAACCTGCCTCTCCGGAGACGGTTAACGGAACTCCATCCCGGAATTATTTACAAGCCCACCAGTTTGTGGCTGGCCTGCGAGTTCTCGGCCATGTTCATGATTTCTCATGTGGGCAGAGGCTTTGAAGAAAAAACATAACTTAGGGTCCCAACGGGGACAAGTCCCTATATAACGTAATCAGGTTGGAGCACGGCTACCACCGCAGCGACCCCGACTGGCCGATGGTCAGACGATCAATCGGGTTTCCCATCCAGGTGCAGTGGGTTCCGGGGCTGTAGGCCATTACCGGGAACGGTGGCGGAGGCAGCGTACTCAGGACCCCTTCCTCCATCAGCTGCACCATCTCGGTCACACCTGCTGCGGCGCGGCCGGGTCCCGGATTCCACTCTCAGGGCCGGCTCGGGGGCCTGCATGGCTTGATCACGGCGCTGCACGGCCGGGGCGGCCCCTTGCTCACGGGCCCACACCACGGCAACCATCCTGCGTACCTCCGCCTTCCAATCTAGCAGTTGCTGCAGGCTCTGCGCCCTCACCTTCATACAGAACCGGCCCAGCTCCCGCTCCAACCAAGCAGCGGTCCCGACGGGGAGCTCGCCCGGGCCGCAGTCTTCAAAGGCTACTCCTCCTCTGCTTCTTCCAAGCCCTGCCGCTGCAGCGGCGGGCGCCCCTGCATTCCCGTCTGGGAACGCCGACATTTTTCCATCTGCCTCCCCCCTTGGTTCTCTCTGGCACCTCCTTTTCTCGGGGGCGTGGCTTCATTTTCGCACCTTCCCTGCTCGGGGAAAACGACTCGAGCGGGAACTTTCGCGCCCAAGATGGCGGAATTTCAAATTTTTCGGTCGGACACCGCCGGCGGGCACTGCAAGGCGCACTTCTACTAGTAAGTAGACGGGTAGGATCCTGTTCGTGACGCCAAGTTGTCGCGGGCGGAGGGGTGGAAACGCCGCTTGTCTGGAATCGCTGGCGCTCGGGTCCGGTGCTTCTGCTCCTCGGTGGCTCGAGCACGGGGCCAGACCCGGGGCTCGAGCAGCGCCTCCTCGCCCACGAGTGAAAAGGGTAGGTTTGTAGTGGGATGTTTGGGGATGTCGGTCGTGACAACACCCACGGGTTGTGGTGATGGTGGGCACCACCGCTGCTGATGACGGGGGATCCCGGGAGCGATGGCGGACATCAAGCCTGGAGGGTGGCAACAAGGATTTTTGGTTGACTGGTGTCACCTACCCAGGGGAGGGGGTGTGTGTTGTTAGTGTACTGTGACCCCTGGGGGTCCAGGGCGTCACAAATTCCACAGCCCGCACACGCTGCGATGGATGCAGGGGGACACAGAACAAGTAATCGCCTGACACTGGAGTCAGCTGATCTGAACTCAGCTGAACTCCTGACCACACAGCCCGCACACGTTCACACGTGATCGGCAGCAGCCAGTGACTGCTGTTAACTTGCATCCATCGCGGTATGTGCGGGCTGTGAGATCAGGTGTTCAGCTGACTCCAGTGCCTGACAATAAATTCTGTGTCCCCCTGCATCCATCTCAGCAGCTATAAAAAGTAGAAGTACAAGGATCCGGTAAAATAACAACTGCGATTGCATGCGTTGCACATTCAATCCACAGGATCCGGTCATATGTAATTTGCAATTTTTTTGCCTACAGGCAAAAAACGCTGATGTGAAAGTAGCCTAAGCCTCCTCCTCACCGTGGTCATGCAGTGAAGGAATCGTGGAGCTTGGGACCTCTGTTCTAGTCATCAGTGGAGACACCAATAATGAGACTGTATCATCCACTAAGCAGACAGGTGATAAATGTCCAATTTAAGACAAGCCCTTAAACCCTTTGGCTATGTCTGCACTTTGCGTCGTCCTACTTGCAGTTCAAAACGCACGTTTTAGAATTGATTTAGCCAAAGTTGCCTTTTTTCTGAAATTAGCGCTAAAAACGCATGCATATTTGCCGCGTTTTAGATGCGTATTTAGCGCTTTTTACATGCTTTTTCCCTTGCGTTTTGAACATCAAGACACTGCTAAATAAAGATTAAATAGTCAAACAGAACGAAAAAATAAAAAAAAAAGCAAGACATATATAATTTTTGAATTAATAAGGCTGCTTTCACACCTCCGGTTTCTGGAATGCGGCACAATCCGGCACTTTGCAGGAAAATCGCAACCGGTTTTTTTTGCTGCCGGTTGCGTTTTTTCTGCATAGACTTTAATTAGTGCCGCATTGTACCGCAAGGCCTTGCATTCCATCCGGTTTTTGCCGCATGCGGCAGATTTAGCCGATGCGGCGGCCGGATGGAACGTTGCCTGGCACGTTTTTTCGTGCGGCAAAAAAAAAAAACGCATCGCGCCGCATTCGGCCGATGCAGCGCATTTTTCAATGCATGCCTATGGCGACCGGATGCGGCAATAACCGTATCCGGCCGCCGCATGCGGTTTTTGCCACTGCGCATGCTCAGTAGCATGTCGCAAGCGGCAAAAACCGGACTGGCCGCAAAGGAAAAACTTATGCATCCTTGTGCATCGGTGTTTTCACCGCATCCGTTGCATAGCTTGCACAGCCGGATTGAGCCGCAGAGCTCAAGCCGAATGTGTGAAAGCAGCCTTAAGAAAATAGTTACCGTATTTTTCGCTTTATAAGACGCACTTTTTTCCCCCCAAAATTGTGGGGAAAATAGGGGTGCGTCTTACAAAGTGAATGTAACTTACCAGGCAACAATGCGGCGGTGGGGTGAGTCACAGGAGGCTGGTGCTGGTGCTGCCGCTGGAGCGATGTTGACATTGCTGTGGGCCGGGTTTCGGTGGCGCGATGAGGGCGCCATGGACCCACCGGCAATCTGGAGCGGAAGCGGCCGCCATGGATCCCCCGGCAATCGGCTGCGGCCGCCATTGATCTTCCGGCAAATGGCTGCAGCAGCAGTCACCATAGCCGAAATGTTTATCTGCGCCTGCGCTGCCTCCAACGCGACTTCCGGAAAATGACTGCGGAGGTGACGCAGGCGCAGATGGAGATCTCAGAGAAGCGAGATCTCCATCTGCGCATGCGCCGCCTTCCGTAGCCATTTTCTTAAAGTCCATCGCGTCGGAGGCTGCGCAGGCGCAGATAGAGATCGCGGCTCTCGAAGATAGCAATCTGCGCATGCGCGGGCTCCATTTTAGATTTCCGCAGCAGGCGGAGACTATCATAAGAAAGAGGAGAGAGAGAAGAACGATTCTCCTCTTCCTCTCCAGGGCTGGATGCTGATTGGTGGAGACAACGGCTGCAGAGCTGCCTCCACCAATCAGTGATCTGAGCCTCAGCCACAAATGTTGTCAGTTGAACGAAGGGTCCTTCCAATAGGTGAGGAAAAACACTGAAGGGGAACACAACCCCCATCATCAGCCTTCAGAACATACTGTATCAATCGGTGTATTCTGAAGGATGATGGGGGCGGTAGTAATATTTAGTGTAAACACTCCAGGGAGGGACTAATGTAGTGGCCAAAGTGTAAATGTGACTACAACCCCCTCATCTTTCAGAATACAGCCATGAATGGTATACAGTACATGGGTGTATTCCTAAGGATGAGGGCGGTGGTAGTCCCAGATCCCCATAGCAGTGCGTCATCCACAGGTCCCCCATAGCAGTGCGTCATCCACAGGTCCCCCATAGCAGTGCGTCATCCACAGGTCCCCCATAGCAGTGCGTCATCCACAGGTCCCCCATAGCAGTGCGTCATCCACAGGTCCCCCATAGCAGTGCGTCATCCACAGGTCCCCCATAGCAGTGCGTCATCCACAGGTCCCCCATAGCAGTGCGTCATCCACAGGTCCCCCATAGCAGTGCGTCATCCACAGGTCCCCCACAGCAGTGCGTCATCCACAGGTCCCCCACAGCAGTGCGTCATCCACAGGTCCCCCACAGCAGTGCGTCATCCACAGGTCCCCCACAGCAGTGCGTCATCCACAGGTCCCCCACAGCAGTGCGTCATCCACAGGTCCCCCACAGCAGTGCGTCATCCACAGGTCCCCCACAGCAGTGCGTCATCCACAGGTCCCCCACAGCAGTGCGTCATCCACAGGTCCCCCACAGCAGTGCGTCATCCACAGGTCCCCCACAACAGTGCGTCATCCACAGGTCCCGCACAACAGTGCGTCATCCACAGGTCCCCCACAACAGTGCGTCATCCACAGGTCCCCCACAACAGTGCGTCATCCACAGGTCCCCCACAACAGTGCGTCATCCACAGGTCCCCCACAGCAGTGCGTCATCCACAGGTCCCCCACAGCAGTGCGTCATCCACAGGTCCCCCACAGCAGTGCGTCATCCACAGGTCCCCCACAGCAGTGCGTCATCCACAGGTCCCCCACAGCAGTGCGTCATCCACAGGTCCCCCACAGCAGTGCGTCATCCACAGGTCCCCCACAGCAGTGCGTCATCCACAGGTCCCCCACAGAAGTGCGTCATCCACAGGTCCCCCACAGCAGTGCGTCATCCACAGGTCCCGCACAGCAGTGCGTCATACACAGGTCCCCCCATAACAGACCCTCCTGTTGAGTCTAAATTGTTAAAATAATGTTTTTTTTAATTTTATTAAAATGTTTTAGCACACTATTTGGCTCAATTTTTTTTTTTTAATTTTCCTCCTCTAAAATCTAGGTGCGTCTTATAATCAGGTGCGTCTTATAAAGCGAAAAATACGGTATATTTCATGAGATTATAGCGTTTTTTTAATATTTATTGCTAGAATAGCAATAAAATCATAATTTTCATTAATTTGTCGGACTGTGTGTGTGTAAAGAGACATATCAAATCATTATTTTAATGTCCGAAAAGCATGCGTTTAAGTTAAAAACGCAGTTTTTCTGCACCTAAAAAGCAGGTAAAACGCTGGAATTTTGATGTTGCTTGCGTTTTGCAATTTCTCATTTATCAAAACGAAGCCCAAATGGCAAAAACAATTGACATGCTGCTTCTTTGAACGCATTGGTTTTTGCCACAAAATATGCAAATTAAACGCAGAGTTTACAAACGAAAAGTGCGGACAGGAAATCTACATTTTCCATAGACTTTGCTGGAAAATCAAAACGCATGCCTTTTGGCATGAAAACGCTGCAGTTCAAAACGGACCTAAAAAGCAGCTGAAACGCAGGTGGAAACGCAAAGTGCGAACACAGCCTAACTCAACATACATGTTCATCACACATTCGGTGCGGGTTTGTTGGAAGGGTATCAGCAGCTCATCCAGCTCCACACACAGCAGAAGCCATTGGTGTTATTCAGCTGGGATCTAAAGGCCGCTTTACACGCTGCGATATCGCTAGCGTGGGTACCCGCCCCCATCGGTTGTGCGACATGGGCAAATCACTGCCCGTGGCGCACAACATCGCCCAGACCCGTCACACTACTTACCTTCCCTGCGACGTCGCTGTGACCGGCGAACCGCCTCCTTTCTAAGGGGGCGGTTCGTTCAGCGTCGCAGCGATGTCACAGCTGCGTCACTGAACCGCCGCCCAATAGAAGAGGAGGGGCGGAGATGAGCGGGACGAACATCCCGCCCACCTCCTTCCTTCTACATTGCGGCCGGGAGGCAGGTAAGGAGAGCTTCCTCGTTCCTGTGGTGTCACACATACCGATGTGTGCTGCAGCAGGAACGAGGAACAACATCGTTACTGCTGCAGCAACGATATTAGAGAATGGCCCCCCATGTCACCGATGAGCGATTTTGCACATTTTTGCAGCAATGCAAAATCGCTCAAAGGTGTCAAACGCAACGGCATCGCTAAAGTGACCGGATGTGCGTCACAAATTCCCTAACCCCAACGAGTTCGCTTGAGCGATGTCACAGCGTGTAAAGCGGCCTTAACTGTAGCAATCAGAGCTAGCTCACATCACTGCTGTTTAATGCCTTCAGTGCTTTTGTCGCCTATGACTGCAATATTTAAGTGTTGCAAATATGATGGGACGCCGTTCTGGGCACCTATCATCCTCATCCTCTTCGTGAAACATTTGCAGTATGATGAATTCCCATGCCAGCGGGGCCCTGCTACTAAGCCCCTGTCACTGACATCTTGGAACTCCTTTGAGACCATTTTCTATATTACAGTATATTAACCAAAAGATCAAATGATTGCTAGTTTGAGTCCCATCAGGGACATTAAATGTTTTTAGAAATATAAAAAAAGGAAAAAAAAACAAAACATAAGTTTGAATCCCCCATTTCATTAAAAATAAACAAACAATTTGGCATCACCTCATCTGTAAAAGTCCAATCAAAATACAGTATATATAAAAAAAAATCTGTACAGAGAAAACAGTAGATGCTTCATATGTAGTCTTTTAGTTGCTGCACTTTAAAAAAAAAACAATGAAAATAGAGTATGTTACAAAATAATACCAGTAAGAATATCACTTTGCCACACAAAGGACAAACCTGCATATAGCTCCATTAACCAAGTTATAAAGAAATTATGGATCCCAAAAAAGCAGTGACAAACCTTTTTTGTCCCAAAGTTTGTTTGGGTTTTTTTGGTGGTTAAAAAAATAACAAGTCTATATAAGTTTGGCATTTTTGGAATTGTACCGTGCTTGTGAATTAGGTTGATAACTCATTTTCATTGCAAGAGGAAAGTAGAAAATAAAAAATAAATGAAAAACAACTGACCTACATAAAACAGGTCTTCATATAGCAATGTTGATGGAAAAAATTAAAAAAAAAACCTTATGGTACTTGAATGAAGCAGAAATTAACAATTGCTCCTGTATGAAGGGATCCATGCTTATTGGTATACCTAAATTGTCTCTCCAGGAAGGAGACTAACTCTAGCGCCACCTATTGGAAGTAGCTATCCTTAAAGTCAAAAGTGGCCTTTTAACAAGCCTTTTCATATGATGAAAGGGTGCTTTACACGCTGCAACATCGCTGACGATATATCGTCGGGGTCACGGTGTTTGTGACGCACATTCGGCGTCGTTAGCGACATCGCAGCGTGTGACCAAAAGAAGCGACTATCAACGATCACAAAAACGTCAAAAATCGTTGATACGTCGCTCCTTTTCATAATATCGTTGGTAGTGCATGCCGCTGGTTGTTCGTTGCTCCTGCGGCAGCACACATCGCTTTGTGTGACACCGCAGGAACGTCGAACATCTCCTTACCTGCGTCCACCGGCAATGCGGAAGGAAGGAGGTGGGCGGCATGTTCCGGCCGCTCATCTCCGCCCCTCCTCTGCTATTGGGCGACCGTTTAGTGACGCCGCTGTGACACCGAACGCACCTCCCCCTTGAAGGAGAGATTATTCGGTGTCTCCAGCAACGTCACTGAATAGGTATGTGCGTGTGACGCTGCCATAGCGATGTTGTTCGCTACGGCAGCGATCACCACATGTCTCAAGAACAACGGGGGCGGGTGCTATCGCTACCGATGTCGCAGCATGTAAAGCACCCTTTAGGATTTATACCAGATCAGAATCCCAATTATACCAACATTTAACAGAATTTCTGAATTGTAAAGTGTTGCAGAATATGTTGGAGCTATGTATAAATTAATATTATATTGTGTATGTCGCGGGCGGGGAGGAGGGTGTCAGCACACTACGCTCACCCCTCTGCTCGGGTCCGGCTGCTGCTCAGTGGTGACTCGAGCGATGGGCCGGATCCCGGGGGCTGTCTCGAGCGGCACTCCTCGCCCGTGAGTGAAAAGGGGTTGGTGTTTTGGGGATTAAAAGTCTATTGTCCGTGACGCCACCCACGGTTGTGGTGATTTCACCACCGCTGCTCAATATGGGGATCCCGGGGATGGTGAGGCGGAGCAGCCAGGTGTTGTGTTGCCCCTCCGTGGGTAGGGGTTGGTGATCCCGGGGCCCGGTGATGGTTTGGGAGGTGTAGGGCCTGGCGGGCGCAGGGACGCGGGGGCAGCGCTGTGCCTTGCGGCACTGTGGTACTCACTCAGCCTGAGACGTAGACACAGTTTGTACGGTAAACCAAACGGCTGGTAAGACGGTCCCACGGACGGCTGCACTTGCACTCCCGGTAGGTGACGGTGATGTCCCTCTTCCTTGCACCTTGTGTACTAATTGGTTGCAATGGGTCCCCACCGGTAACCCGCTCCCCGGCTTCAAGCTGGGCCGGAGGAGCTCTACTCTTTGCCCGCAGGCGCTGACCCTCAGAAACTGGTGCCTTGGCGGTGGCGGTGTCTCTGTTATACAGGTTGGGCGGTTGCCTTCACTCGGGTCTTGGTTGTTGGGGGATCTACGTCCCCTTCACTGACGGATTCGGCAAATTGTGGCGACTCCTAACCTTGCCGGGGTCCGAGAGGCCCCTGCCCTGGTGCTGACTGTCCTTCGGAACACTGCTCCAGACCGCCTGGCACACAGCCTATGGGGTCCTTCCAGGAACTTCCAAACGGTCCCCCTCCAGACAGTCACCGCCGTTGCTGACCTTGCTGACCTGCCCTGCACTTAGCTGGACTCTTCAGGCTTTTCACACTCTTTCTTTCCTGTCATCACTCTTGCTTTCCTCCTTTGCCACCTTTCTTCCTTCTGCTTTCACTTTGCTGTTTACTTTAGCCCTGTCTAGACTACTCCACTCCTCCCTGACTCGACTCAAGCTCTTCCCTGAGCTGACTGCCTGTTTTTTCCCGCCTCCAGAGCTGTGAACTCCTCGGTGGGCGGAGCCAACCGCCTGGCCCACCCCCTGGTGTGTCTCATCAGTCTCTGGAGGAAGGCAACAAGGATTTTTGGTTCAGCTTTGATGTGCCTACCTGGGATGTGGGGTGTGGTGGTGTGTGACCTGTGTCCCCTGGCTTGCCCAGGGCGACACATTCCCCCTTAGCAAAATGCAGACCGTCCGCGGGCTGCCGTCCAACACCGGTTTTATTTTTTTGAAAAAGATAACATAGAAAATCAACATATTTACACTTTTAATAACTCTTCCCAAGACGGGAGGCACATTTCTTTTAACGTTGCAACGGTTTACGGTTACGGTTTCCGCTCTCTCCCACCCAAGCAACCTGGCCCTGATGCTGCCCCTAAAGCCCAGGCAGCACCCCTTGACCCACAGTCCAGCACACGGTACCCGAGCGGGATCTGTCCTTCCCTTCCAGAGGGTAGCCACAGGTTCCCTTGGTGGCTGGGCCCCAGCCTGCTCCGCTGAGGGCCCTCCCTCCAACCTGCCTCTCCGGAGGCGGCATTGCGGAAACGGTAACGGCAAACAACATATTTACAAGCCACTAACGTTTGTGGGTGCCCTGCAAGTTCACGGGCTTGTCCATGGATAGTTCCCATGCATTTTTAAACGGTCCCCACGGGGACAACGGTGCCGGCTCCAGCCGGTTGCAAATCACACGGTGAATCAGGTTATGTTCTCGGTATCATCTTTTTCTTCATTTGCAGAACTTTCACAACTTTTTAAACAACAAACAGACAACCACTCTTTACATCCCTGACCCCCTTACTACAGAACGGTCTCCCTGTACCTAAGTGGAGGTCTACCTAGGTTGGAACGGGTGGACCTACGGGGACCGGTGTCAGTGGTGCTAGACAGTGGGGTAGAGGAAACAATCGATTCCTCCTCCCTGCTATAGTGTGGAGCAGGCGGAGGCGTAGGGGAGCTGAGTACAGGTTCATCCCTGGGCACTGGCACTGGTTCTGGCTCACGGTTAACCGCTTCCACTACTTCTTCATCCACGGGTTGTGGGAACAGTATCACTGGAAGAATCACCGCGCCGTTCTGTGTAGGCCAGTTTGCTGGGAAGTCACCCATGACAGTGTGAATTACCTCTGCTGCCTTCTCTGCTGGTGGAGGAACCGGTACTTCAGCCTCTGCCTCCAACGCTGGGGGGCACCTTTTTAGATGGTCCCGGGAAACTGTGGCCAGGGTGCCCCCTTGGTCACGACTGATCTGGTAGGCCTTCCCATCTCCCCATTCTGTGGGTTGTATGACGTAAGGGACTTGCTCCCACTGATCATCCAGCTTGTGGGCCTTCCTCTTCCGTTTCAGCACTACATCTCCTGGCTGGAAAGGACCCGCAGACGCCTTCTGATTGAACCGGTGCTCCTGCTGTTCTCGACTTCGACTGAGGTTTTTCTCCACATACTCCTGGATTTGCCGGTATTGTGCTCTCCTCCGACTTTCCCACTCCGCCGTCGAAGGGAGTGCTTCTGGGGCCTCCAACCCCATCTCCAGGTCCACCGGCAGGCGGCCAGGCCGAGCCCTCATCAGATACGCTGGGGTGCACTTCGTCGAGCTAGAGGGGATATTATTGTACATGTCGACCAAGTCGGGTAGCTTTTCCGGCCACAGGTTCCGTTCTTCCAGCGGTAGCGTCTTGAGAAGCCCCAGGACCAAGTGGTTCATCTTCTCGCACATGCCGTTGGTTTGGGCGTGGTACGGAGTGGTCCGGATTTTCTTGCAGCCGTACAACTGGCAGAATTCATGGAACACCTCTGCTTCAAAGGCCGGGCCTTGGTCAGTCAGCACCTTTTCGGGGTACCCATGAGGTCGGCAGAAATAAGCCTGGAACGCTCGAGCAGCAGTTCGACCAGTCAGGTCCTTGACGGGGACTACCACCATAAATCTTGAGTAGTGGTCTACAATGGTCAATGCGTAGGTGTACCCACTTCGGCTAGGGGTGAGCTTGACATGGTCTAGGGCGACCAACTCCAGCGGCTGATGGGTGACTATTGGATGTAAGGGTGCCCTCTGGCTAGTCTCGTCCTTTCTCCTCAGCGTACAAGGACCACACTCTCGGCACCAGGCTTCCACTGATTCACGCATCCCACTCCAATAGAACCGCTCCCTCAACAGCATCTCCAGCTTCTTCCACCCGAAGTGGCCAGCACCATCATGGTATGCCCGCAGGACAGTAGCGACGTCAGCTTGAGGGACGATCAACTGGCATATTTTCTCATGGGTCTTCGGGTTGATCAGCTCACGGTACAGCCTCCCTTGGTGTAGGTAAAGCCGTTTCCGTTCCTTCCACAAGCGTTGGGCTTCGGCTGGGGCGGCAGGGTCTATTCCCGTAGCACCTTGTTCCACCAGAGTCTTGACAAGGCGAACAGCCGGCGCTTGGTCCTGAGCCTCCTGCCACTCTTGACTGGGCCGTGGGTCCAGATCCACTTGTTGCTGATGTACTTGTACCCTCGCAGTAGGTGGCTGATGAAACGCAGGCAACTCAATCTCCTCGAGGTAGTCGTCCTCGCACCCTTCTTCTGACAAATGGGGCATTCGGGAGAGTGCATCCGCATTTATGTTGACGCGACCGGCTCGGTACTTTATGGTGAAATCATAGTTGGCTAGCCGGGCTACCCACCGCTGCTCCAACGCGCCCAACTTGGCCGTGTTCAGGTGAGTCAGCGGATTGTTGTCTGTAAACGCGGTGAATGTTGCTGCCGCCAAGTAGTGGCGGAACCGCTCCGTGATAGCCCACACCAACGCCAATAACTCGAGCTTGAAGGAGCTATAGTTCTCAGGGTTCCTTTCCGTCGGCCGGAGTTTTCGGCTAGCATAGGCAATCACCTTCTCCCTTCCATCCTGGACCTGGGATAGGACCGCTCCTAGCCCCACGTTACTAGCGTCCGTGTGGAGGATGAACGGGCGCCCATAATCAGGGTACGCCAGGACCTCTTCTCCGGTCAAGGCCGCCTTCAACTGACAAAAGGACTCCTCATGCTTGTCCTCCCACGAGGGGCTCCAATGGGTCTGCCACCTTTGGTCTGTCCCACGAGGAGGTCTTGCATGGGGGCAGCCATCTTCGCATACCCCTTTATGAAGCGCCGATAGTACCCCACCAGACCCAGAAACTGCCTTACTTCCCTTACTGTAGTTGGCCTCGGCCAGCTCTGGATGGCAGTGATCTTCTCAGGGTCGGGGGCGACACCATCCGCACTCACCACATGCCCTAGATACTGCACCCTGGGTTTCAGCAGGTGGCATTTAGAGGGCTTCAGTTTCATCCCGTACTTGGCAAGGGACGCGAACACCTCGGCCAGGTGCTCCAGATGGGTCTCATACGTCTGGGAATAAACAATCACATCATCCAAGTACAGCAGGACGGTCTCGAAGTTTAAATGTCCCAGACAGCACTCCATCAGCCGTTGGAAGGTTCCGGGGGCATTGCACAGCCCAAACGGCATGCTATTGAATTCGCAAAGCCCCATCGGAGTGGTGAAGGCGGTCTTCTCCCGGTCCTCTGGGGCCACGGCCACTTGCCAGTATCCGCTGGTGAGGTCAAGGGTCGAGAAGTAGTTTGCAGTTCTCAGTGCAGCCAAAGACTCTTCAATACGAGGTAATGGATAGGCGTCTTTATGGGTTATCTGGTTGATCTTCCGGTAATCCACACACATCCGCATGGTACCATCCTTCTTCTTGACCAGTACCAACGGAGCGGCCCAGGGACTACAGCTGTCCCGAATAACCCCTGCCTCCTTCATATTCCTCAACATATCCTTGGCACACTGGTAATGTGCAGGGGGAATAGGTCTATACCTCTCTTTGATAGGGGGATGTTCACCGGTTCGGATGTGGTGTTGGACCCCCTTGATCTGCCCAAAGTCTAGGGGGTGCTTACTGAAAACCTGTTCGTACTCCTGCACCACCCTGTATACCCCTGCCCTGTGGTGTGTAGGGGTATCATCAGTGCCTACATGTAGCTGTTGATGCCACTCCTTTGTCTCCCCCTGGGGTGGGGAAGTGCCGGTGGTAGGTGGGAGTGGGGATGGACTGGCCTCATGGATAGTGTGAGGGTCCAGGGTGAGCAGCTTGGCAATGGTGGCATACCTGGGAAGCCTGACTTCTTCCTCTCCACAGTTCAGCACTCTCACAGGCACTCTCCCTTTCTTCACATCCACCACCCCTCGGGCGGCCATTACAGTGGGCCAGTGCTCGGAAGGCATGGGCTCCATCATCGCAGGGTAGTCACGCCCCTGAGGCCCTACTGCTGCCCTACACCAGATCATCATCTCACTCCTAGGGGGCACAGTCAATGGAGCAACATCCATCACTCTCACTCCACCAATCTCCCCTCCTGTTGAGCTTACATGCTGGCGGTACATCAGGGCTCGGATCTCACGCTGCACAGCCCTCTGCCAGCTCCCTGCCGCTGTGGCGGCTAGCTGTTGTAATAGGGTTAACACATCAGCCATGCAGTGTTCCATCACATTGGTTCCCAGCACTATTTTCGGGTTATGATCACTGGGCTCATTCATGATCACAATCATACCCTGGTGTTGCAGTTCGGCTTGCCCCACTGTCATAGCCACTTGTTTATACCCCACCTGGGTCAATGGGAGTCCATTAGCGGCAATCAATGTTATACTATTGTCTGGGGGCGCCAGTTCGTCTACGGCCCAATACCGCTGATACAACGTGTATGGTATGGTAGTTACCTGCGATCCAGTGTCCAAGAGAGCCATCACTGGTATGCCGTCCACAGCCACGGGGATGATGGGGCGGGCCCCGATATATCGGTCCCGCCAGTCCGGGGGGCCACGATGTTCTACTCCTGAGGATTGGCCCGGGGCCCCAGGGGTTGCTCGTTTAACGGGCACTGTCGGAAGTAATGACCCGGCTTACGGCACTTGTAGCAGATTGGGGGTCTGCTCCGCGGGGTGTTAGCACTTTTCTGCTGCATCCAGGGAACATCCTCGGGACTGTCAGCAAGCTGTATCTGTGCTGGAGGCTGGGATCTGGTCAGAGGTTGTAGTGCAGCCAGGATTTTGGCGAGGTCTCCGTCCATGCGACGGACCTGGGCTGCCAGTTCTTCCACTGTGCTGCTTGGGGCTGCAGGTCTTGGAGAGGTTGGTTTGGCTGAGGCCGCCACAACGGGAGCCGTCTCGACGGGCCACGGGGCGGGTTCCATAACTTCGGCAGCCGGGGGCTGTAGTGCTTTAATGGCCCGCTCCTTTAACACAGCAAAGTCCACATCCGGGTGTTCCAGGGCCCACAGCCGGAGTTGTTTACGATCCTCAGGGGACCTCATCCCCTGCGCAAATTGCTCCACTAACATCTTGTTGCTATCCGCCTCATTAATAGGGTTCACCCGCTTCAGCGTGCGGAGGGCGGTCTGCAGACGTAGAGCATAGTCCCGAATGCTATCCCCGGCTCGTTGCCGGCACTGGTAAAACTGCATCCTCAGCTCAGCTTCCGTCCGGGTCTCGAAGGCAGTCTGTAGCTTCTCAAAGATGGTGGCTACAGAGACCCGGTCCCCCTCGGCCCAGGTCTCCGCCTCCTGCTCCGCCGCACCGGTTAACTGGCCTAGCACTATCGCTGCACGTTGCTTATCAGTCAGGGGGTACAGTTCTAGCAACGGGTTAATCTTTTTCCGGAAGGCCTGTAGGGCATCCGGTTTCCCATCATACTGCGGTAGCCAGGCAGCTCCGGGCGCATAGGGCAAGGAGAACGGCATGACCTGAGCAAGCGCGGGGGCCGCGGCACCTCCCGCCGGTGCGGCCGGGACAGGCCCATTCCCATCCGCGGGTGCCGCTGCGGCTGCGACCACCACTCCTCCAGCGGCTCCGTCGGGCGCAGACATCTTGTTTCCGTCCCCCTTTGCTCTTTCCGGCCCCTCCTCTCTCGGGGCGGAGTTTTGGCCTTCGCGCCTCTACTACTCGAGAAGACGCTCGAGCAGGAACTTTTCGCGCCAAAGATGGCGGCTTCGGAAATTTTTCTGCCGGATACCTCCGGCTGTCACAAGGCGCACCTCTACCCAACGGCAGAGCGGTAGGATCCTGTTCGTGACGCCAAGTTGTCGCGGGCGGGGAGGAGGGTGTCAGCACACTATGCTCACCCCTCTGCTCGGGTCCGGCTGCTGCTCAGTGGTGGCTCGAGCGATGGGCCGGATCCCGGGGGCTGTCTCGAGCGGCACTCCTCGCCCGTGAGTGAAAAGGGGTTGGTGTTTTGGGGATTAAAAGTCTATTGTCCGTGACGCCACCCACGGTTGTGGTGATTTCACCACCGCTGCTCAATATGGGGATCCCGGGGATGGTGAGGCGGAGCAGCCAGGTGTTGTGTTGCCCCTCCGTGGGTAGGGGTTGGTGATCCCGGGGCCCGGTGATGGTTTGGGAGGTGTAGGGCCTGGCGGACGCAGGGACGCGGGGGCAGCGCTGTGCCTTGCGGCACTGTGGTACTCACTCAGCCTGAGACGTAGACACAGTTTGTACGGTAAACCAAACGGCTGGTAAGACGGTCCCACGGACGGCTGCACTTGCACTCCCGGTAGGTGACGGTGATGTCCCTCTTCCTTGCACCTTGTGTACTAATTGGTTGCGATGGGTCCCTACCGGTAACCCGCTCCCCGGCTTCAAGCTGGGCCGGAGGAGCTCTACTCTTTGCCCGCAGGCGCTGGCCCTCAGAAACTGGTGCCTTGGCGGTGGCGGTGTCTCTGTTATACAGGTTGGGCGGTTGCCTTCACTCGGGTCTTGGTTGTTGGGGATCTACGTCCCCTTCACTGACGGATTCGGCAAATTGTGGCGACTCCTAGCCTTGCCGGGGTCCGAGAGGCCCCTGCCCTGGTGCTGACTGTCCTTCGGAACACTGCTCCAGACCGCCGGGCACACAGCCTACGTGGTCCTTCCAGGAACTTCCAAACGGTCCCCCTCCAGACAGTCACCGCCGTTGCTGACCTTGCTGACCTGCCCTGCACTTAGCTGGACTCTTCAGGCTTTTCACACTCTTTCTTTCCTGTCACCACTCTTGCTTTCCTCCTTTGCCACCTTTCTTCTTTCTGCTTTCACTTTGCTGTTTACTTTAGCCCTGTCTAGACTACTCCTCCACTCCTCCCTGACTCGACTCAAGCTCTTCCCTGAGCTGACTGCCTGGTTTTTCCCGCCTCCAGAGCTGTGAACTCCTCGGTGGGCGGAGCCAACCGCCTGGCCCACCCCCTGGTGTGTCTCATCAGTCTCTGGAGGAAGGCAACAAGGATTTTTGGTTCAGCTTTGATGTGCCTACCTGGGATGTGGGGTGTGGTGGTGTGTGACCTGTGTCCCCTGCCTTGCCCAGGGCGACACATGTATATATATCCTCCATGTAATATGTGCTGTATAATACACTACATACAGGGTCTCACCCCCGGTCACCAGTGATACTGTGTATATTATTATTATACAGTGCCTACAAGTAGTCTTCAACCCCCTGCAGATGTAGCAGGTTTGATAAGATGCAAATAAGTTAGAGCCTGCAAACTTCAAACAAGAGCAGGATTTATTAACAGATGCATAAATCTTACAAACCAACAAGTTATGTTGCTCAGTTAAATTTTAATAAATTTTCAACATAAAAGTGTGGGTCAATTATTATTCAACCCCTAGGTTTAATATTTTGTGGAATAACCCTTGTTTGGAATTACAGCTAATAATCGTCTTTTATAAGACCTGATCAGGCTGGCACAGGTCTCTGCAGTTATCTTGGCCCACTCCTCCATGCAGATCTTCTCCAAGTTATCTAGGTTCTTTGGGTGTCTCATGTGGACTTTAATCTTGAGCTCCTTCCACAAATTTTCAATTGGGTTAAGGTCAGGAGACTGACTAGGCCACTGCAACACCTTGATTTTTTCCCTCTTGAACCAGGCCTTGGTTTTCTTGGCTGTGTGCTTTGGGTCGTTGTCTTGTTGGAAGATGAAATGACG
The DNA here is from genome assembly GCF_048569485.1 of Anomaloglossus baeobatrachus. Taxonomy (NCBI): domain Eukaryota; kingdom Metazoa; phylum Chordata; class Amphibia; order Anura; family Aromobatidae; genus Anomaloglossus; species Anomaloglossus baeobatrachus. The sequence goes on from NC_134361.1 coordinate 20,408,473, forward strand.
ACCCATCTTAAGATCCTTGATGGAGGAGCGGAGGTTCTTGGCCAAAATCTCCAGGTAGGCCGTGCTATCCATCTTCCCATGGATGCGGACCAGATGGCCAGGCCCCTTGGTTGAGAAACAGCCCCACAGCATGATGCTGCCACCACCATGCTTGACTGTAGGAATGGTATTCTTGGGGTCGTATGCAGTGCCATCCAGTCTCCAAACGTCACGGGTGTGGTTGGCACCAAAGATCTCGATCTTGGTCTCATCAGACCAGAGAACCTTGAACCAGTCTGTCTCAGAGTCCTCCAAGTGATCATGAGCAAACTGTAGACGAGCCTTGACATGACGCTTTGAAAGTAAAGGTACCTTACGGGCTCGTCTGGAACGGAGACCATTGCGGTGGAGTACGTTACTTATGATATTGACTGAAACCAATGTTCCCACTGCCATGAGATCTTCCCGGAGCTCCTTCCTTGTTGTCCTTGGGTTAGCCTTGACTCTTCGGACAAGCCTGGCCTCGGCACGGGTGGAAACTTTCAAAGGCTGTCCAGGCCGTGGAAGGCTAACAGTAGTTCCATAAGCCTTCCACTTCCGGATGATGCTCCCAACAGTGGAGACAGGTAGGCCCAACTCCTTGGAAAGGGTTTTGTACCCCTTGCCAGCCTTGTGACCATCCACGATCTTGTCTCTGATGGCCTTGGAATGCTCCTTTGTCTTTCCCATGTTGACCAAGTATGAGTGCTGTTCACAAGTTTGGGGAGGGTCTTAATTAGTCAGAAAAGGCTGGAAAAAGAGATAATTAATCCAAACATGTGAAGCTCATTGTTCTTTGTGCCTGAAATACTTCTTAATACTTTAGGGGAACCAAACAGAATTCTGGTGGTTTGAGGGGTTGAATAATAAATGACCCTCTGAATAAACTTTTCTCAATTTAAAAACAAAAAACAAAAAAGAAATAACATTCTTTTTTGCTGCATTTCACACTTCCTGGCTGACCTACAGTCCAAATGTCACAATGCCAAGTTAATTCCGAATGTGTAAACCTGCTAAATCTGCAGGGGGTTGAATACTACTTGTAGGCACTGTATCTCCTCCATGTAATATGTGCTGTATAATACACTATATACAAGCTCTCACCTACCTCTCCGGTCACCAGTGATACTGTGTATATTATTATATCCTCCATGTAATATGTGCTGTATAATACACTATATACAGGGTCTCACCCCCGATCACCAGTGATACTGTGTATATTATTATATCCTCCATGTAATATGTGCTGTATAATACACTATATACAGGGTCTCTCCCCCGGTCACCAGTGATACTGTGTATATTATCATTCTATATCCTCCATGTAATATGTGCTGTATAATACACTATATACAGGGTCTCACCCCCGGTCAGCAGTGATACCGTGTATATTATTATTATATCTCCTCCATGTAATATGTGCTGTATAATACACTATATACAGGATCTCACCTCTCCGGTCACCAGTGATACTGTGTATATTATTATATCCTCCATGTAATATGTGCTGTATAATACACTATATACAGTCTTACCTCTCCAGTCACCAGTGATACTGTGTATATTATTATTATATCCTCCATGTAATATGTGCTGTATAATACACTATATACAGTCTTACCTCTCCGGTCACCAGTGATACTGTGTATATTATATCTCCTCCATGTAATATGTGCTGTATAATACTATAATACACTACATACAGGGTCTCACCTCTCCGGTCACCAGTGATACTGTGTATATTATTATATCCTCCATGTAATATGTGCTGTATAATACACTATATACAGGGTCTCACCTCTCCGGTCACCAGTGATACTGTGTAAATTATTATATCTCCTCCATGCAATATGTGCTGTATAATACACTATATACAGAGTCTCACCTCTCCGGTCACCAGTGATACTGTGTAAATTATTATATCTCCTCCATGTAATATGTGCTGTATAATACACTATATACAGGGTCTCACCTCTCCGGTCACCAGTGATACTGTGTATATTATTATATCCTCCATGTAATATGTGCTGTATAATACACTATATACAGGGTCTCTCCCCCGGTCACCAGTGATACTGTGTATATTATTATATCCTCCATGTAATATGTGCTGTATAATACACTATATACAGGGTCTCACCCCCGATCACCAGTGATACTGTGTATATTATTATATCCTCCATGTAATATGTGCTGTATAATACACTATATACAGGGTCTCACCCCCGGTCAGCAGTGATACTGTGTATATTATTATATCCTCCATGTAATATGTGCTGTATAATACACTATATACAGGGTCTCACCCCCGATCACCAGTGATACTGTGTATATTATTATATCCTCCATGTAATATGTGCTGTATAATACACTATATACAGGGTCTCACCCCCGGTCAGCAGTGATACCGTGTATATTATTATTATATCTCCTCCATGTAATATGTGCTGTATAATACACTATATACAGGATCTCACCTCTCCGGTCACCAGTGATACTGTGTATATTATTATATCCTCCATGTAATATGTGCTGTATAATACACTATATACAGTCTTACCTCTCCAGTCACCAGTGATACTGTGTATATTATTATTATATCCTCCATGTAATATGTGCTGTATAATACACTATATACAGTCTTACCTCTCCGGTCACCAGTGATACTGTGTATATTATATCTCCTCCATGTAATATGTGCTGTATAATACTATAATACACTACATACAGGGTCTCACCTCTCCGGTCACCAGTGATACTGTGTATATTATTATATCCTCCATGTAATATGTGCTGTATAATACACTATATACAGGGTCTCACCTCTCCGGTCACCAGTGATACTGTGTAAATTATTATATCTCCTCCATGCAATATGTGCTGTATAATACACTATATACAGAGTCTCACCTCTCCGGTCACCAGTGATACTGTGTAAATTATTATATCTCCTCCATGTAATATGTGCTGTATAATACACTATATACAGGGTCTCACCTCTCCGGTCACCAGTGATACTGTGTATATTATTATATCCTCCATGTAATATGTGCTGTATAATACACTATATACAGGGTCTCTCCCCCGGTCACCAGTGATACTGTGTATATTATTATATCCTCCATGTAATATGTGCTGTATAATACACTATATACAGGGTCTCACCCCCGATCACCAGTGATACTGTGTATATTATTATATCCTCCATGTAATATGTGCTGTATAATACACTATATACAGGGTCTCACCCCCGGTCAGCAGTGATACCGTGTATATTATTATTATATCTCCTCCATGTAATATGTGCTGTATAATACACTATATACAGGATCTCACCTCTCCGGTCACCAGTGATACTGTGTATATTATTATATCCTCCATGTAATATGTGCTGTATAATACACTATATACAGTCTTACCTCTCCAGTCACCAGTGATACTGTGTATATTATTATTATATCCTCCATGTAATATGTGCTGTATAATACACTATATACAGTCTCACCTCTCCGGTCACCAGTGATACTGTGTATATTATTATATCCTCCATGTAATATGTGCTGTATAATACACTATATACAGGGTCTCACCTCTCCGGTCACCAGTGATACTGTGTAAATTATTATATCTCCTCCATGCAATATGTGCTGTATAATACACTATATACAGGGTCTCACCTCTCCGGTCACCAGTGATACTGTGTATATTATTATATCCTCCATGTAATATGTGCTGTATAATACACTATATACAGGGTCTCTCCCCCGGTCACCAGTGATACTGTGTATATTATTATATCCTCCATGTAATATGTGCTGTATAATACACTATATACAGGGTCTCACCCCCGATCACCAGTGATACTGTGTATATTATTATATCCTCCATGTAATATGTGCTGTATAATACACTATATACAGGGTCTCACCCCCGGTCAGCAGTGATACCGTGTATATTATTATTATATCTCCTCCATGTAATATGTGCTGTATAATACACTATATACAGGATCTCACCTCTCCGGTCACCAGTGATACTGTGTATATTATTATATCCTCCATGTAATATGTGCTGTATAATACACTATATACAGTCTTACCTCTCCAGTCACCAGTGATACTGTGTATATTATTATTATATCCTCCATGTAATATGTGCTGTATAATACACTATATACAGTCTCACCTCTCCAGTCACCAGTGATACTGTGTATATTATTATATCCTCCATGTAATATGTGCTGTATAATACACTATATACAGGGTCTCACCTCTCCGGTCACCAGTGATACTGTGTAAATTATTATATCTCCTCCATGCAATATGTGCTGTATAATACACTATATACAGGGTCTCACCTCTCCGGTCACCAGTGATACTGTGTATATTATTATATCCTCCATGTAATATGTGCTGTATAATACACTATATACAGGGTCTCACCTCTCCGGTCACCAGTGATACTGTGCATATTATTATTATATCCTCCATGTAATATGTGCTGTATAATACACTATATACAGGGTCTCACCCCCGGTCACCAGTGATACTGTGTATATTATTATATCTCCTCCATGTAATATGTGCTGTATAATACACTATATACAGGGTCTCACCTCTCCGGTCACCAGTGATACTGTGTATATTATTATATCCTCCATGTAATATGTGCTGTATAATACACTATATACAGGGTCTCACCTCTCCGGTCACCAGTGATACTGTGTATATTATTATATCCTCCATGTAATAACGATGCTGAAGTTGGTTTCTTATTCGTCCAGTTTCTTATTCGGGGCTGAAGTTGGTTTCTTATTCGTCAGTTTCTTATTGGGCAATTTAGTTTTTTCAGTTTTTTATGCATTTAACAACAAAAATAACACATGACAATAATAAAATACAATGCACTGATGTGCCCTAATATAAATACACTCAAAATCAGCTGCAAAAATTATAAAACTGGCATAAAAATGGGCATCAAAGTGGGCACCAAAGTATGTTAGTGAAACGGTTAAATGGCTTTGGGCCACTGATCTAACACCAGAATTGCATATCTAGTGATGCCTCTAATCAAACTCAAGTGACTCCAGCCTGGCCCAAAGGGGTTCTGGGCATCAGAACTGGCATCAAAGTGGGCACACAGCCAATTTTCACAGATTTGAATAAGTAACTGTTTTTTTAGAGGGGTTAAATGGCTTTGGGCCACTGATCTCACACCACATTTACATACCTAGTGATGCCACACATCAAATTCAGATCACTGCAGCCTGGCCCAAACAGGTTCTGGGCATCAGAACTGGCATCAAAGTGGGCAAAAACCCAGTTTTCACAGATTTGAATAAGTAACTGATGTTTTTGAGGGGTTAAATGGCTTTGGGCCACTGATCTCACACCACATTTACATACCTAGTGATGCCACACATCAAATTCAGATCACTGCAGCCTGGCCCAAACAGGTTCTGGGCATCAGAACTGGCATCAAAGTGGGCACACAGCCAATTTTCACAGATTTGAATAAGTAACTGGTGTTTTTGAGGGGTTAAATGGCTTTGGGCCACTGATCTCACAAAACATTTACATACCTAGTGATGCCACAAATCAAATTCAGATCACTCCAGCCTGGCCCAAACAGGTTCTGGGCATCAGAACTGGCATCAAAGTGGGCAAAAACCCAGTTTTCACAGATTTGAATAAGTAACTGGTGTTTTTGAGGGGTTAAATGGCTTTGGCCACTGATCTCACACCACATTTACATACCTAGTGATGCCACACATCAAATTCAGATCACTGCAGCCTGGCCCAAACAGGTTCTGGGCATCAGAACTGGCATCAAAGTGGGCACACAGCCAATTTTCACAGATTTGAATAAGTAACTGGTGTTTTTGAGGGGTTAAATGGCTTTGGGCCACTGATCTCACAAAACATTTACATACCTAGTGATGCCACAAATCAAATTCAGATCACTCCAGCCTGGCCCAAACAGGTTCTGGGCATCAGAACTGGCATCAAAGTGGGCAAAAACCCAGTTTTCACAGATTTGAATAAGTAACTGGTGTTTTTGAGGGGTTAAATGGCTTTGGGCCACTGATCTCACACCACATTTACATACCTAGTGATGCCAAATTCAGATCACTCCAGCCTGGCCCAAACGGGTTCTGGGCATCAGAACTGGCATCAAAGTGGGCACACAGCCAATTTTCACAGATTTGAATAAGTAACTGGTGTTTTTGAGGGGTTAAATGGCTTTGGGCCACTGATCTCACACCACATTTACATACCTAGTGATGCCACACATCAAATTCAGATCACTACAGCCTGGCCCAAACAGGTTCTGGGCATCAGAACTGGCATCAAAGTGTGCAAAACCCCAGTTTTACAGATTTCAATAAGTAACTGGTGTTTTTGAGGGGTTAAATGGCTTTGGGCCACTGATCTCACACCACATTTACATACCTAGTGATGCCACACATCAAATTCAGATCACTCCAGCCTGGCCCAAACAGGTTCTGGGCATCAGAACTGGCATCAAAGTGGGCAAAACCCCAGTTTTCACAGATTTGAATAAGTAACCAGTGTTTTTGAGGGGTTAAATGGCTTTGGGCCACTGACCTCACACCACATTTACATACCTAGTGATGACACACATCAAATTCAGATCACTCCAGCCTGGCCCAAACAGGTGTGAGATCAGTGGCCCAAAGCCATTTAACCCCTCAAAAACACCAGTTACTTATTCAAATATGTGAAAATTGGCTGTGTGCCCACTTTGATGCCAGTTCTGATGCCCAGAACCTGTTTGGGCCAGGCTGTAGTGATCTGAATTTGATGTGTGGCATCACTAGGTATGTAAATGTGGTGTGAGATCAGTGGCCCAAAGCCATTTAACCCCTCAAAAACATCAGTTACTTATTCAAACCTGTGAAAACTGGGTTTTTGCCCACTTTGATGCCAGTTCTGATGCCCAGAACCTGTTTGGGCCAGGCTGGAGTGATTTGAATTTGATGTGTGTCATCACTAGGTATGTAAATGTGGTGTGAGATCAGTGGCCCAAAGCCATTTAACCCCTCAAAAAAACCAGTTACTTATTCAAATCTGTGAAAACTGGGTTTTTGCCCACTTTGATGCCAGTTCTGATGCCCAGAACCTGTTTGGGCCAGGCTGGAGTGATCTGAATTTGATGTGTGTCATCACTAGGTATGTAAATGTGGTGTGAGATCAGTGCCCCAAAGCCATTTAACCCCTCAAAAAAACCAGTTACTTATTCAAATCTGTGAAAACTGGGTTTTTGCCCACTTTGATGCCAGTTCTGATGCCCAGAACCTGTTTGGGCCAGGTTGGAGTGATCTGAATTTGATGTGTGGCATCACTAGGTATGTAAATGTGGTGTGAGATCAGTGCCCCAAAGCCATTTAACACCTCAAAAACATCAGTTACTTATTCAAATCTGTGAAAACTGGGTTTTTGCCCACTTTGATGCCTGTTCTAATGCCCAGAACCTGTTTGGGCCAGGCTGGAGTGATCTGAATTTGATGTATGTCATCACTAGGTATGTAAATGTGGTGTGAGATCAGTGGCCCAAAGCCATTTAACCCCTCAAAAACACCAGTTACTTATTCAAATCTGTGAAAACTGGGTTTTTGCCCACTTTGATGCCAGTTCTGATGCCCAGAACCTGTTTGGGCCAGGCTGGAGTGATCTGAATTTGATTTGAGGCATCACTAGGTATGTAAATCTTTTGTGAGATCAGTGGCCCAAAGCCATTTAACCCCTCAAAAACATCAGTTACTTATTCAAATCTGTGAAAACTGGGTTTTTGCCCACTTTGATGCCAGTTCTGATGCCCAGAACCTGTTTGGGCCAGGCTGGAGTGATCTGAATTTGATGTGTGTCATCACTAGGTATGTAAATGTGGTGTGAGATCAGTGGCCCAAAGCCATTTAACCCCTCAAAAACACCAGTTACTTATTCAAATCTGTGAAAATTGGCTGTGTGCCCACTTTGATGCCAATTCTGATGCCCAGAACCTGTTTGGGCCAGGCTGCAGTGATCTGAATTTGATGTGTGGCATCACTAGGTATGTAAATGTTTTGTGAGATCAGTGGCCCAAAGCCATTTAACCCCTCAAAAACACCAGTTACTTATTCAAATCTGTGAAAATTGGCTGTGTGCCCACTTTGATGCCAGTTCTGATGCCCAGAACCTGTTTGGGCCAGGCTGGAGTGATCTGAATTTGATGTGTGGCATCACTAGGTATGTAAATGGGGTGTGAGATCAGTGGCCCAAAGCCATTTAACCCCTCAAAAACATCAGTTACTTATTCAAATCTGTGAAAACTGGGTTTTTGCCCACTTTGATGCCAGTTCTGATGCCCAGAACCTGTTTGGGCCAGGCTGGAGTGATCTGAATTTGATGTGTGTCATCACTAGGTATGTAAATCTTTTGTGAGATCAGTGGCCCAAAGCCATTTAACCCCTCAAAAAAAACAGTTACTTATTCAAATCTGTGAAAATTGGCTGTGTGCCCACTTTGATGCCAGTTCTGATGCCCAGAACCTGTTTGGGCCAGGCTGTAGTGATCTGAATTTGATGTGTGGCATCACTAGGTATGTAAATGTGGTGTGAGATCAGTGGCCCAAAGCCATTTAACCCCTCAAAAACATCAGTTACTTATTCAAATCTGTGAAAACTGGGTTTTTGCCCACTTTGATGCCAGTTCTGATGCCCAGAACCTGTTTGGGCCAGGCTGGAGTGATCTGAATTTGATGTGTGGCATCACTAGGTATGTAAATGTGGTGTGAGATCAGTGGCCCAAAGCCATTTAACCCCTCAAAAAAAACAGTTACTTATTCAAATCTGTGAAAATTGGCTGTGTGCCCACTTTGATGCCAGTTCTGATGCCCAGAACCCCTTTGGGCCAGGCTGGAGTCACTTGAGTTTGATTAGAGGCATCACTAGATAGGCAATTCTGGTGTTAGATCAGTGGCCCAAAGCCATTTAACCCTTTCACTAACATACTTTGGTGCCCACTTTGATGCCCATTTTTATGCCAGTTTTATAATTTTTGCAGCTGATTTTGAGTGTATTTATATTAGGGCACATCAGTGCATTGTATTTTATTATTGTCATGTGTTATTTTTGTTGTTAATTGCATAAAAAACTGAAAAAACTAAATTGCCCAATAAGAAACTGGACGAATAAGAAACCAACTTCAGCATCGTCATGTAATATGTGCTGGATAATACACTATATACAGGGTCTCACCCCCGGTCACCAGTGATACTGTGTATATTATTATATCCTCCATGTAATATGTGCTGGATAATACACTATATACAGGGTCTCACCCCCGGTCACCAGTGATACTGTGTATATTATTATATCCTCCATGTAATATGTGCTGTATAATACACTATATACAGGGTCTCACCCCCGGTCACCAGTGATACTGTGTATATTATTATATCCTCCATGTAATATGTGCTGGATAATACACTATATACAGTCTCACCTCTCCGGTCACCAGTGATACTGTGTATATTATTATATCCTCCATGTAATATGTGCTGGATAATACACTATATACAGTCTCACCTCTCCGGTCAGCAGTGATACTGTGTATATTATTATATCCTCCATGTAATATGTGCTGGATAATACACTATATACAGTCTCACCTCTCCGGTCACCAGTGATACTGTGTATATTATTATATCCTCCATGTAATATGTGCTGGATAATACACTATATACAGTCTCACCTCTCCGGTCAGCAGTGATACTGTGTATATTATTATATCCTCCATGTAATATGTGCTGGATAATACACTATATACAGTCTCACCTCTCCGGTCACCAGTGATACTGTGTATATTATTATATCCTCCATGTAATATGTGCTGGATAATACACTATATACAGTCTCACCTCTCCGGTCAGCAGTCACACTGTGTATGATGTCATAGTCGTGTATACAGAATGTCTCCACCGCGTGCTTCCTCTGTTCTATGATTTCCTTCTGACTGTTCCAGTAATCTGCATCAGGTTTCCCGAACTCTGTCTTCGCGATGAATTTCCCTTTATCGCTGTCAAAGTACAGCTGCTCCTCCTGATTGTAGAAATATCTGTCCAGAAGCCGCACCCGCTGCGTCCCGTTCAGATAGTGACACTCACCAGTCGTTCCCACTACGAAATCTCTGACATCTGTGAATGAGAGGAGAATTGTGATCAGATGAGATCACCCCGCGCAGCACAAGCTCCACAGGAGGAATCAGGAGAGATTATTCACACCTGGATACCACACTGATCCACAACGGAAAACACAGGCGAAAGTCAGCTGTGGGAAGGGAAGAGGTGTGAGGAGCCGGCACTGAGGAGCGCCCTCTGCTGGCCAGAAAGGATTTTGATCAGAGGTTGATGTGATACTTGGTTCAATAGTTTAAACGTTACTTACCATAAATATAGGTTATAATATTTTTGTGTATTTTGAAGGTGTCTACCATTACAAGCAGCCATTATTAAGTTTTTCACTTTCATGGAAATACATTTTGCCATTTTTTGTTGGGTTTTGTTTTTGATGACGTTCACTTTGTTGTAAAAATTAAAATGTATTTCCAAATCAGTACATTTAAAGTAATACAAACCAAAAAGAATAAAAAATAAATCAGTTGCCATATTCTGAGAACCACATTTTTTTTTTTATTGAATTGTTTTTTTGGAGGTCAAGCTGTAGATTTTATTCCATTTTGGGTCCACACAGCCAAAAGCTGGCTGGCTAATTTTGGCCTGGGGGGGCAAGCACACAGGAGTAGTGGCCCATCCTTAAAGGGAATCTGTCATCAGATTTTACCAATATAAAGTACAGCCGCAACCTTTAAGGCTTCTTTTACATTCCTATAATTACACAGCACTTTACATACAACCCTGTCCCCATTGGGGCTCACAATGACCCTATCTGTATGTCTTTGGAGTGTGGGAGGAAACTGGAGAACCCGGAGGAAACCCACACAAACACGGGGAGAACATACAAACTCCTTGCAGATGGTGTCCTTGATGGGATTTGAACCCAGGACCCCAGAACTGCAAGACTGCAGTGCTAACCACTGAGCCACTGTGCTGCCCATATGTTTTTCCCAAACTCTTGTGCATGGTACAAAAAAAGAGCTCCGGTCAGATTGGTGTCTAAGGTCTTGATTCTCTTAATACAATCACCATCACCATTGGGCAGAGCAAAGTATTGTAGGGAGAATGTTGCGGCTTTACTTCTGGGTAGGGCTGAGTAGATCCAGACTGTAAAGGTCCGGATCCGCGCGGTTTCAAAGATGCCCGAGTGCCGGACCTGGGCCCGGGATTCCAGACTGCACAACTAGATCCGGCACTGGGGAAATTAAAGGAAAAATAACAAAATACAAGAATTAAGTGAGAGTTTCATGCTTACAGTGGCTCAGTATCATGACAGCAAACTGCTTCCGGGTTGCGCATTCAATTCCTATACTGCACAATAGGCTAAACACATACACACAGCTCTCTGTGCTTTCACCGCCCATCGGCCATCATGTCATCTGTGATTGGTTGCAGTCAGACACGTCCCCAGCCTGTGACACCGTCTGCCAGCAGTCATTGCTCATCACAGCTCAGTTATAGGCTACACTCACAGCCGGTGGTCGTGCTCTATGGTCGCTTGCTGTGAGATGTAGCAGAGCTGAAGCGGCGTGGGACCTCATGTGGATCACGCCGGACCTGGAGGGGTGTTTAAGGTTAATAAAGTGGTGAAGGAGGGTGAGTTTTTGTATTTTATTACAAATAAAGAATTTTTTTTGTGTCTGTATTTATTTACTTTCATTTACAGGTTTGTGATGCAGCTATCTCATAGACGCCTAAAAAAAGTTTAAAATAAACAATAAATTTCGTTCAACTTTACAATTGTGTCTCACTTTTTGTTGATTCTTCACCATAACATTTAAATTTTTATCTTTATGTTTGAAGTCTGACATGTGGGAAAAGGTTGAAAAAATCAAGGGGGCCGAATACTTTCGCAAGGCACTGTATATTCTCCCAGTATTTCACAGATTTGTGTAAATGTTGTTGAGGAAACTTTAAACGAACTTGAACCTACTTTTTGTTCAGCAATGGAGTCTTGCTTGGAGAGCGTGTATACAGGAGCGTGCATACAGACAATGGAGGGGGAGTGTATTACTTATTGCTTTCTTTTAAACCATTGTACCTGCTGATTCCAGCTTTTTCTCTAACTCTCCACAGGTGTTTCCTGGGCTCTTGGACAGTTCTTCTGATAATTCTTTTCACTCCTCTGTCTGAAATCTTGCTGAGAGCACCTGGTTGTGGCTGGTTTATTGTGAAATTATGTTCTTTCTCCTTACAGATTGTGGCCCCAATAGTGCTCACTGGAACATTCAGTAGTTTATAATTCTGTAACCAATGTCGTCAGTATGTTTTACAACAATAATGTTGCAAAAGTCTCGAGCTAGCTCACTGGTTTTACCCATCATGACATGTTTCTTGTGTGGCACCTTGGTAATGAGACACCTTTTCATGGGCCATTAGTTGAAGCAGATGATATTATTTTTCATTAAGTGGCAGGATTGATTTGTAATTACTGATAGATTTCAGCTGGTGTCAGGACTCTCCATGGCTTTTTTCACCTCTCTTTCCGCATGTGTTAAATACGTTTTCCCTGTGTTAGTTCTCCTTATTACCGTATTTTTCGGACCATAAGACGCACTTTTTTTCCCCCAAATGTTGGGGGAAAGTGGGGGGTGCGTCTTATGGTCTGAATGTGGCTGCGGGGAATGTGGGTGCTGCGGTGGAGCGGGTCATCGGGGGCACGAGCAGGCTGTAGCAGCCTGCCGTGACCACGTGGACCCGCTCATTTAATATGCACGCCCATCCCCCGCCCATCATCCCTCAGCGCTGAAGCCGGCGCTGACAGGTGGGCGGGGGATAAACAGCCGGCTCGCATGATCACCCCTGGCAACTACGGCCTGGAGTGATCATGTGCGGCTGTATTCACTGCACCCCGTGCATAATCATCAGCGCGGGGAGCAGTGAATCAGTGTACAGTACTCACCGTTCCCCTGCAGCATCGCTCGTCCTCCCGTCTGTGTCAGTGGCAGCGCCGCTGATTGGAGCCGTCCCCGTTACCCTGCTGGATCGAGATCATCTCCTGTGTTTGTGCCAGAGGCTGAGTGGAGACAAGCGGCGCGCACAGCGATGACGTCATCGCTGTGCGCACGTGTCCACACGCAGCCGCCGGGACACTGGCACAGACACAGGAGATGATCGCGATCCAGCAGGGTAATGGGGACGGCTCCAATCAGCGGCGCTGCCGCTGACACAGACGGGAGGACGAGCGATGCTGCAGGGAGTGAGGTAAAGTGAGGTGAGTATGAACGTTTATTTTTTTTATGTGCCACAGGATGCGGCCATACACCAGGATGGGGGCATATTATGAGCCAGATGGGGGCATATGATGAACCAGATGGGGGCATATGATGAACCGGATGGGGGCATATTATGAGCCGGATGGGGGCATATTATGAGCCGGATGGGGGCATATTATGAGCCGGATGGGGGCATATTATGAGCCGGATGGGGGCATATTATGAGCAGGATGGGGGCATATTATGAACCAGATGGGGGCATATTATGAACCAGATGGGGCCATATGCCATGATGGGTTATATAGCAGGATGTGGCCATATGGCAGGATTACGGTATATAGCAGGATGAGGGACATATACTGTATATACCAGGCAGGGAGGATCATTACCAGGATGCGGCACCTTAGTAGAGAATTTGGGGACATTACCCCCATAACAGTGTCAGCAGCAGATACTCGCCCCATGACAGTGTGTCATGACCACATTTTTTGCTTAAAATTTTATTTTCCTATTTTCCTCCTCTAAAACCAGGGTGCGTCTTATAGTCCGGTGCGTCTTATAGTCCGAAAAATACGGTACATATAACCTAATTTATGGACATCTATGGATTTTTTTTTTTACCTGTGTGGATTGGATGGGTTGTTAGTGACATCTGGTGGGAAATTCATCTCAATAGCATCTTTAGAAATCTCATTTACTTAGAAAATTGGAGACGTGTTCAGTAGTGATGGGCGATCCCGATCTGTAAAGATCGGGGATCGTACCGATCAGATAATGATCGTGTACACGGTCCCGATCACGAGCTTTGCTGGGAAGCTCGTGTTACAGATCGGGTCCAGATCAGGTCCAGGGGCTGTGAAAAAAAAGCACATTATTAAAAAACATTATGATCATACTTATAGGTCCAGTGACGTGTCCTGCAGACTCTGTCTCCCGGCCACTTCTGCTTCCACGCCCGATAATTGCTGTACTTTTCCGGTAACCACCGCTGACTAAAATGACCATCCATGATGTCATAGCCATGTGACCAGTCAGGTGTGGATGTTGTATTACCGCATTGGCTACAGACCTGTCACATAACTATGATGTCATCAAAGGTCCTTGTAACTGAACTTTCACTGTCACTGAGCAAGTGTCGCATCACATCACAGCGCGCAATCTCCCGACAGCAGCGGGTCATCCGCTTGTGTTTCCATGCAGGTGAAGCGCTCCTGTTCTAAGAGCGTCAGGTGCGGGGGTGAGGCAATGTGAGACGCAAGTGCAATCAGCCCCTCACTGTCAGCCTGCTTCTCGCTCTGTACAGAGCGATGTAGTAGAGCTGACATGGTTCTCTCTGCTTCTCACTTTGTATAGACTGTGTCTGTACATAGTGATGAAGCTGACTGCTGTCCTTGTGGATTACATCGGACTTAGGATTGCTTATGTAATAAAGATGGAGTCTCTAAATTTTTTTTTGTTTTATTTGTAATAAAAAAAAATTTCTATGTGTTGTTTTTTTCTACTGTTTACTAGAAATTCATGGTGGCCATGTCTAATTTGGCATGACACCATGAATTTCGGGCTTAGTACCATCTGAGAATACAAAGCTGGTATTAACCCCTTTATTACCCAGCGTGTCAACTGGCACCAGGGCCGCTGGATGAGTCAGGTAACGCGCCTGGAAATGGCGCTAAGAAACAATGCGCCATTTCCAGTGGTGGCTGCGGGCTGCCGAGAATCCAAGTCGCCAGCTGCCTGGCTTTACCTGACTGGCGATCAAATACGACGGGAGCCCATACATTTTTTTTGTAATTATTTTTTTTAAATAATAAAAAAAAAAATAATGGGCTTCCTTGTATTTTGATTGCTAGCCAAGGCAAAGCCATGCAGATGGGGGCTGGCAGCCCCAAGCTGTCTGCTTTATCTGCGCTAAGAATCAATATGTAATTTTTTTAAATTATTCATTTATTTTTATTTATATAGAATGTATATCTTGTGTACTTTATATATATATATATATATATATATATATATATATATATATATATATATACACACACACACACACACAGAGTATATATACAGCTCTGACAAAAATTAAGAGACCACTGCAAAATTTTCCGTTTTTCTGATTTTTCTCTTTATAGGTATATTTTTGAGTAAAATATAAATTGATTTTTTATTCTATAAACTAGTATTTCAGAAGATAAATACAACATTTATTGCTTGGAAATTCGGAGACATGTTGTCATGTTGTAAGTAGTTTATAGAATAAAATAACAATTTTCTTACATTTTACATATATAAAGTATATACTGTGCAAAAAAATAAAGGGAACACTTAAACAGCACATGTGGTATTCTAGTGTTCCCTTTATTTTTTTTAGCACACAGTATATATACAGTGCCTTGAGAAAGTATTTGGCTCCCTTAAATTTTTCAACCTTTTCCCACATTTCAGGCTTCAAACATAAAGATAACAAATTTAACTTTTATGGTGAAGAATCAACACCAAGTGGGATACAATTGTGAAGGTGAACGAAATTTATTGCTTATTTTAAACTTTTGTAGAAAAATAATAAACTGAAAATTGGGGCGTGCAATATTATTCATCCCCTTTAAGTTAATACTTTGTAGCGCCCCTGTGGCGCCCCTGAGGCTTCCGTCGCCACAGAGACATTGCACCTCAGCCAGAGGTGTGATGTCCCATCCTGGGTAAGGACAAGGGTACATGCCGGTTCACAGGCAAATTCACACTACACCTATTTTTAGGCATATTTTGGGACCGGAGATAGTGGCAGCTACCCCCATGCTGTAGGCTGGGGAGCCGTAAGACCCATCTCTTCTCCCATAGGGTGGGGCCTAGCAACAGGGAAAGTGGGAGGAGCCAACTGAAAGTGAGAGTAGAAACAGGAAGTTCAAGGTCAGTTAGAGAGTGAGGAGTCGAGAGAGAGGAGAGGGAGGTTGATACCTCAAGGAAGTGACAGAGAGAGAAGTTTCCTGGGGGAGATCCTGGGGCCCAGCTAGGCCCAGGTGACACCACAGACAGAGAAGAAAGGATTCCAGGGCCACGGAAGGCTTTTTAGCTCGTGGCCTGTTCCACTAGAAGATCGGGTGGAGGGATCTGGCTGCAATCGGGGACGGTCCCCAGACAGAGGGAAGAAAGACATTTCCTCATAAAGTGACACCGAGGCCCAGGGTGGCTGCAAGCGCCCAGGGCCACAAACTGCCATAGATCCCCTGGGAAGAGGGCAAGATTCCAGCCAGTCAAGCCCCCTTGACCAGATTCTATGGTAGAGGCCGAGACAAGTTCATCTACAAAAGTCAAGGCTCTGAAGTCAGTCGAGGAAAGAGACATAAAAAGTGGTGCACCGGTATTAACCTTAAGAATTACCCGGGATCAGCGGAGGTCCCTGGCAGTGAATTCCAGCACTCCAACGGCAACCAGTCTGCTGCAGCCCTGGCAACAGTGAGTAAAGACCTTGAAACTGCACCCCCTGGTGTTGCTTCCTTTATTCCGCCCTGCACCGCATCATTCACAAAACCATCATAGACTCTTACAAGCACCAACGGTTGCCCCGGGGTACCGCTCCACCTGTGGGGAGCAGAACCAACCCAGCTGCCATTCCATCAGCCCCGGAGGCTCTATCCAGCAGCGGCGGCTCCATAACCGCAATCCACAGGTGGCGTCACGAATATTTCCACAAACTTTATTATTAATCACCATCCCCACAACTGCCATATTAGTTGACCCCGCCAGGGTCACGGAGCCGGGCCCTGCCACCGCTGACTACCCCTGACTAGTCCGGCCCGGCACCAGGTGTCCCAGAGCCCTGGGGTGGGCGAGTCACCCCCTTTTGCTGCGATTACAGCTGCGGTCGCTTGGGGTATGTGTCTATCAGTTTTGCACATGGAGAGGCTGAAATTCTCGCCCATTCTTCCTTTGTAAACAGCTGCAGCTGAGTGAGGTTGGATGGAGGCGTTTGTGAACAGCAGTTTTCAGCTCTTTCCACAGATTCTCGATTGGATTCAGGTCTGGACTTTGACTTGGCCATTCTAACACCTGGATACGTTTATTTGTGAACCATTCAATTGTAGATTTTGCTTTATGTTTTGGATCATTGTCTTGTTGGAAGACAAATCTCCGTCCCAGCATCAGGTCTTTTGCAGACTCCAATAGGTTTTCTTCAAGGATGGTCCTGTATTTGGCTCCATCCATCTTACCATCAAGTTTAACCATCTTCCCTGTCTCTGCTGAAGAAAAGCAGGCCCAAACCATGATGCTGCCACCACCATGTTTGACAGTGGGGATGGTGTGTTCAGGGTGATGAGCTGTGTTGCTTTTACGCCAAACATATCGTTTGGCATTGTGCCCAAAAAGTTTGATTTTTGTTTCATCTGATCAGAGCACCTTCTTCCACATGTTTGGTGTGTCTCTCAGGTGGCTTGTGGAAAACTTTAAACAACACCTTTTATAGATATCTTTGAGAAATGGCTTTTTTGTTGTCACTCTTCCATAAAGGCCAGATTTGTGCAGTGTACGACTGATTGTTGTCCTATGGACAGACTCTTCCACCTCAGCTGTAGATCTCTGCATTTCATCCAGAGTGATCATGGGTTCATGCAACTGCTTTTGAATCCCCTATGGTCCGATGGCTGCACCATATATAACAAGCTTTTCTCCCCCCATTCACCTTTTGTGTCTCCCCTATTTCCTCATAATGGGGAGATAAGGTATGCACACCAGTGACTATGTAAGGGAAATACATGTAATAGCAGAAACTGCTGTGTGAATAATGACTTTTTTTTTTTTCCCTATTTCCTCATAGACTGTAGCTTACGAGCAGGGCCCTCACTCCTCCTGGTATCTTAATTTTGTTATTTTGTATTGTCTCATAATGTCTGTACATATCCCCTCTAAATTGTAAAGCGCTGCAGAATATGTTGGCGCTATAGAAATAAAAATTATTATTATTATCATGGGCCTCCTGGCTGCATCTCTGATCAGTCTTTTCCTTGTTTGAGATTAAAGTTTGGATGGACGGCCTGGTCTTCGTCGATTTGCAGTGGTATGATACTCTTTCCACTTCAATATGATCGCTTGCACAGTGCTCCTTGGGCTGTTTAAAGTTTTGGAAATCTTTTTGTAACCAAATCCGGTTTTAAACGCCTCCACAACAGTATCACTGACCTGCCTGTCGTGTTTCTTGGTCTTCATGATGCTCTCTATGCTTTAAACAGAACCCTGACACTATCACAGAGCAGGTGCATTTATACGGAGACTTGATTACACAGAGGTGGATTATAAATTAATGGTGTCACGCCAAATTAGACATGGCCACCATAAAGGTCTAGTAAACAGTAAAAAAAAACAACACAGAGAATTTTTTTTATTAGAAATAAAACAAAAAAAAACATTTAGTGACTCCATCTTTATTATAAAAAAATCTTTAGTGCGACGTAATCCACAGGGACAGCAATGTCAGCTCTGCTTCATCACTCTGCACAGACAGCGTCTATACAGAGTGAGAAGCAGAGAGCATTGTCAGCTCTGCTACATCACTCTACACAGACAGCGTCTATACAGAGCGAGAAGCAGGCTGACACTTGCGTATGACTTGTGCAGTCTCACATCGGCATCATCCCGAACAAACTGACACTCTCCAGCAGGGTCGGACTGGGGTGCCAGGGGCCCACAAGGGAAATTGGCTCTAGGGGCCCACACTATAGCTAACATAAACATTTTTATTACTTGATCATTTTCGGCTTCTCTCAGTATAACAGGCACCTTTTAGCAAACTCTACAGTGCACAGAAGAGACCTGTCCTGTGCCTGCAGATAGCACAAAAGAGCCCTGTCCTGTGCCTGCAGATAGCACAGAAGAGACCTGTCCTGTGCCTGCAGATAGCACAGAAGAGCCCTGTCCTGTGCCTGCAGATAGCACAGAAGAGCCCTGTCCTGTGCCTGCAGATAGCGCAGAAGAGCCCTGTCCTGTGCCTGCAGATAGCACAGAAGAGCCCTGTCCTGTGCCTGCAGATAGCACAGAAGAGACCTGTCCTGTGCCTGCAGATAGCACAGAAGAGCCCTGTCCTGTGCCTGCAGATAGCGCAGAAGAGCCCTGTCCTGTGCCTGCAGATAGCGCAGAAGAGACCTGTCCTGTGCCTGCAGATAGCACAGAAGAGACCTGTCCTGTGCCTGCAGATAGCACAGAAGAGCCCTGTCCTGTGCCTGCAGATAGCACAGAAGAGACCTGTCCTGTGCCTGCAGATAGCACAGAAGAGCCCTGTCCTGTGCCTGCAGATAGGACAGAAGAGACCTGTCCTGTGCCTGCAGATAGCACAGAAGAGACCTGTCCTGTGCCTGCAGATAGCACAGAAGAGACCTGTCCTGTGCCTGCAGATAGGACAGAAGAGACCTGTCCTGTGCCTGCAGATAGCACAGAAGAGACCTGTCCTGTGCCTGCAGATAGCACAGAAGAGACCTGTCCTGTGCCTGCAGATAGCACAGAAGAGACCTGTCCTGTGCCTGCAGATAGCACAGAAGAGACCTGTCCTGTGCCTGCAGATAGCACAGAAGAGACCTGTCCTGTGCCTGCAGATAGCACAGAAGAGCCCTGTCCTGTGCCTGCAGATAGCACAGAAGAGCCCTGTCCTGTGCCTGCAGATAGCACAGAAGAGACCTGTCCTGTGCCTGCAGATAGCGCAGAAGAGCCCTGTCCTGTGCCTGCAGATAGCACAGAAGAGCCCTGTCCTGTGCCTGCAGATAGCACAGAAGAGCCCTGTCCTGTGCCTGCAGATAGCACAGAAGAGCCCTGTCCTGTGCCTGCAGATAGCACAGAAGAGACCTGTCCTGTGCCTGCAGATAGCGCAGAAGAGCCCTGTCCTGTGCCTGCAGATAGCACAGAAGAGCCCTGTCCTGTGCCTGCAGATAGCACAGAAGAGCCCTGTCCTGTGCCTGCAGATAGCACAGAAGAGCCCTGTCCTGTGCGTGCAGATAGCGCAGAAGAGCCCTGTCCTGTGCCTGCAGATAGCGCAGAAGAGCCCTGTCCTGTGCGTGCAGATAGCACAGAAGAGCCCTGTCCTGTGCCTGCAGATAGCGCAGAAGAGCCCTGTCCTGTGCCTGCAGATAGCACAGAAGAGCCCTGTCCTGTGCCTGCAGATAGCACAGAAGAGCCCTGTCCTGTGCCTGCAGATAGCACAGAAGAGCCCTGTCCTGTGCGTGCAGATAGCGCAGAAGAGCCCTGTCCTGTGCCTGCAGATAGCACAGAAGAGCCCTGTCCTGTGCGTGCAGATAGCACAGAAGAGCCCTGTCCTGTGCCTGCAGATAGCGCAGAAGAGCCCTGTCCTGTGCCTGCAGATAGCACAGAAGAGCCCTGTCCTGTGCCTGCAGATAGCGCAGAAGAGCCCTGTCCTGTGCCTGCAGATAGCGCAGTAGAGCCCTGTCCTGTGCCTGCAGATAGCACAGAAGAGCCCTGTCCTGTGCCTGCAGATAGCACAGAAGAGCCCTGTCCTGTGCCTGCAGATAGCACAGAAGAGCCCTGTCCTGTGCCTGCAGATAGCACAGAAGAGCCCTGTCCTGTGCCTGCAGATAGCACAGAAGAGCCCTGTCCTGTGCGTGCAGATAGCGCAGAAGAGCCCTGTCCTGTGCCTGCAGATAGCGCAGAAGAGCCCTGTCCTGTGCCTGCAGATAGCACAGAAGAGCCCTGTCCTGTGCCTGCAGATAGCGCAGAAGAGCCCTGTCCTGTGCCTGCAGATAGCGCAGAAGAGCCCTGTCCTGTGCCTGCAGATAGCGCAGAAGAGCCCTGTCCTGTGCCTGCAGATAGCGCAGAAGAGCCCTGTCCTGTGCCTGCAGATAGCACAGAAGAGCCCTGTCCTGTGCCTGCAGATAGCACAGAAGAGGCCTGTCCTGTGCCTGCAGATAGCGCAGAAGAGCCCTGTCCTGTGCCTGCAGATAGCGCAGAAGAGCCCTGTCCTGTGCCTGCAGATAGCACAGAAGAGCCCTGTCCTGTGCCTGCAGATAGCGCAGAAGAGCCCTGTCCTGTGCCTGCAGATAGCGCAGAAGAGCCCTGTCCTGTGCCTGCAGATAGCACAGAAGAGCCCTGTCCTGTGCCTGCAGATAGCGCAGAAGAGCCCTGTCCTGTGCCTGCAGATAGCACAGAAGAGCCCTGTCCTGTGCCTGCAGATAGCGCAGAAGAGCCCTGTCCTGTGCCTGCAGATAGCACAGAAGAGACCTGTCCTGTGCCTGCAGATAGCGCAGAAGAGCCCTGTCCTGTGCCTGCAGATAGCACAGAAGAGCCCTGTCCTGTGCCTGCAGATAGCGCAGAAGAGCCCTGTCCTGTGCCTGCAGATAGCGCAGAAGAGCCCTGTCCTGTGCCTGCAGATAGCGCAGAAGAGCCCTGTCCTGTGCCTGCAGATAGCACAGAAGAGACCTGTCCTGTGCCTGCAGATAGCACAGAAGAGACCTGTCCTGTGCCTGCAGATAGGACAGAAGAGACCTGTCCTGTGCCTGCAGATAGCACAGAAGAGCCCTGTCCTGTGCCTGCAGATAGCGCAGAAGAGCCCTGTCCTGTGCCTGCAGATAGCACAGAAGAGCCCTGTCCTGTGCCTGCAGATAGCACAGGATTTCTTGTAGAATCTTATTTATTGTAGATAATAATGGAATGTTATTTACAATCAATCGCAGTTTTTCTTACACACGGACATTCCTTGTCCTAGGAAAACCATTGAGTCCATCAGCCAAACAAAGAGAAGCAGAAGGTTATCCAGCATCTTCACATGGAAAAGATTACTAAAATTAATCCCGCTATGCCCCCATCTATCCACCATATAGAGAAATCCCCTATAGAGTCAGTATGTGGAGGTGTGCAGCATTACCCTCCATACACTCTTCCACGTGGAGACTAGTGAATTCTCTTCTCTTTCCACCTTCACACATTACACAATTACCAGGTAATGACCGGCCCCAGTGTCTGTACTGGATGTGGACAGTCATTCTGTGGGTACAGAGGCCTAGAAAAGCCGCACTATGGTTTCCACATTAGTGTTACATGTTGGATAAACCCTTTACTAGTCCTGTGTATTCTGATAATACTGCTATAGGCAAATCATGTATTTTTTTTTTTTACATATACAGTATTTATACTGAGGCCCCCTGAAGATATATATATATATAGCCTAAGATACCAACACTGGGGGTACAGGATAATGACACTGACATTAGGGGTACAGGATAATGACACTGACACTGGGGGTACAGGATAATGACACTGACACTGGGGTACAGGATAATGACACTGACACTGGGGTACAGGATAATGACACTGACACTGGGGTACAGGATAATGACACTGGAGGTACAGGATAATGACATTGACACTGGGGTACAGGATAATGACACTGGAGGTACAGGATAATGACATTGACACTGGGGTACAGGATAATGACACTGACACTGGGGGTACAGGATAATGACACTGACACTGGGGGTACAGGATAATGACACTGACACTGGGGGGTACAGGATAATGCACTGACACTGGAGGTACAGGATAATGACACTGACACTGGGGGTACAGGATAATGACACTGGAGGTACAGGATAATGACACTGACACTGGGTGTACAGGATAATGACACTGACACTGGGGGTACAGGATAATGACACTGGGGGTACAGGATAATGACACTGGGGGTACAGGATAATGACACTGACACTGGGTGTACAGGATAATGACACTGACACTGGGGTACAGGATAATGACACTGGGGGTACAGGATAATGACACTGACACTGGGTGTACAGGATAATGACACTGACACTGGGGGTACAGGATAATGACACTGACACTGGGGGTACAGGATAATGCCACTGACACTGGGGGTACAGGATAATGACACTGACACTGGGGGGTACAGGATAATGACACTGACACTGGGGGTACAGGATAATGACATTGACACTGGGGGTACAGGATAATGACATTGACACTGGGGGTACAGGATAATGACATTGACACTGGGGGTACAGGATAATGACACTGACACTGGGGGTACAGGATAATAACACTGACACTGGGGGTACAGGATAATGACACTGACACTGGGGGTACAGGATAATGGCACTGACACTGGGGGTACAAGATAATGACAATGACACTGGGGGTACAGGATAATGCACTGACACTGGGGGTACAGGATAAATACACTGACACTGGGGGTAGAGGATAATGACACTGACACTGGGGTACAGGATAATGAGACTGACACTGGGGTACAGGATAATGACACTGACACTGGGGTACAGGATAATGAGACTGACACTGGGGGTACAGGATAATGACATTGACACTGGGGGTACAGGATAATGACACTGGGGTGTACAGGATAATGACACTGACACTGGGGTACAGGATAATGACACTGACACTGGGGTACAGGATAATGACATTGACACTGGGGGTACAGGATAATGACACTGGGGGGTACAGGATAATGACACTGGGGGGTACAGGATAATGACACTGGGGGGTACAGGATAATGACACTGGGGGGTACAGGATAATGACACTGACACTGGGGTACAGGATAATGACACTGACACTGGGGTTACAGGATAATGACACTGACACTGGGGGTACAGGATAATGACACTGACACTGGGGTACAGGATAATGACACTGACACTGGGGTACAGGATAATGACATTGACACTGGGGGTACAGGATAATGACACTGGGGGGTACAGGATAATGACAATGACACTGGGGGTACAGGATAATGACAATGACACTGGGGTACAGGATAATGACACTGACACTGGGGTACAGGATAATGACACTGACACTGGGGTACAGGATAATGACATTGACACTGGGGGTACAGGATAATGACACTGGGGGTACAGGATAATGACAATGACACTGGGGGTACAGGATAATGACACTGACACTGGGGGTACAGGATAATGACAATGACACTGGGGGTACAGGATAATGACAATGACACTGGGGGTACAGGATAATGACAATGACACTGGGGATACAGGATAATGACACTGACACTGGGGGTACAGGATAATGACAGTGACACTGGGGTACAGGATAATGACACTGACACTGGGGGTACAGGATAATGACACTGACACTGGGGGTACAGGATAATGACACTGGGGGTACAGGATAATGACACTGACACTGGGGGTACAGGATAATGACACTGACACTGGGTGTACAGGATAATGACAGTGACACTGGGGGTACAGGATAATGACACTGACACTGGGGGTACAGGATAATGACAGTGACACTGGGGTACAGGATAATGACACTGACACTGGGGGTACAGGATAATGACACTGACACTGGGGGTACAGGATAATGACACTGGGGGTACAGGATAATGACACTGACACTGGGGGTACAGGATAATGACACTGACACTGGGTGTACAGGATAATGACACTGACACTGGGGGTACAGGATAATGACACTGGGGGTACAGGATAATGACACTGGGGGTACAGGATAATGACACTGACACTGGGTGTACAGGATAATGACACTGACACTGGGGTACAGGATAATGACACTGGGGGTACAGGATAATGACACTGACACTGGGTGTACAGGATAATGACACTGACACTGGGGGTACAGGATAATGACACTGACACTGGGGGTACAGGATAATGACACTGACACTGGGGGTACAGGATAATTACACTGACACTGGGGGTACAGGATAATGACACTGAGAATGGGGGTACAGTAAAATGACACTGACACTGAGGGTACAGGATAATGCCACTGACACTGGGGGTACAGGATAATGACACTGACACTGGGGGTACAGGATAATGACATTGACACTGGGGGTACAGGATAATGACATTGACACTGGGGGTACAGGATAATGACATTGACACTGGAGGTACAGGATAATGACACTGACACTGGGGGTACAGGATAATAACACTGACACTGGGGGTACAGGATAATGACATTGACACTGGGGGTACAGGATAATGACACTGACACTGGGGGTACAGGATAATGGCACTGACACTGGGGGTACAAGATAATGACAATGACACTGGGGGTACAGGATAATGCACTGACACTGGGGGTACAGGATAAATACACTGACACTGGGGGTACAGGATAATGACAATGACACTGGGGGTAGAGGATAATGACACTGACACTGGGGTACAGGATAATGACACTGACACTGGGGTACAGGATAATGAGACTGACACTGGGGTACAGGATAATGACACTGACACTGGGGTACAGGATAATGAGACTGACACTGGGGTACAGGATAATGACATTGACACTGGGGGTACAGGATAATGACACTGACACTGGGGGTACAGGATAATGACACTGACACTGGGGTACAGGATAATGACATTGACACTGGGGGTACAGGATAATGACACTGACACTGGGGTACAGGATAATGACACTGACACTGGGGTACAGGATAATGACATTGACACTGGGGGTACAGGATAATGACACTGGGGGGTACAGGATAATGACACTGACACTGGGGTACAGGATAATGACACTGACACTGGGGTTACAGGATAATGACACTGACACTGGGGGTACAGGATAATGACACTGACACTGGGGTACAGGATAATGACACTGACACTGGGGTTACAGGATAATGACACTGACACTGGGGTACAGGATAATGACACTGACACTGGGGTACAGGATAATGACATTGACACTGGGGGTACAGGATAATGACACTGGGGGTACAGGATAATGACAATGACACTGGGGGTACAGGATAATGACAATGACACTGGGGGTACAGGATAATGACAATGACACTGGGGTACAGGATAATGACATTGACACTGGGGGTACAGGATAATGACACTGGGGGGTACAGGATAATGACAATGACACTGGGGGTACAGGATAATGACAATGACACTGGGGTACAGGATAATGACACTGACACTGGGGTACAGGATAATGACACTGACACTGGGGTACAGGATAATGACATTGACACTGGGGGTACAGGATAATGACACTGGGGGTACAGGATAATGACAATGACACTGGGGGTACAGGATAATGACAATGACACTGGGGGTACAGGATAATGACAATGACACTGGGGTACAGGATAATGACATTGACACTGGGGGTACAGGATAATGACACTGGGGGTACAGGATAATGACAATGACACTGGGGGTACAGGATAATGACAATGACACTGGGGGTACAGGATAATGACATTGACACTGGGGGTACAGGATAATGACACTGGGGGTACAGGATAATGACAATGACACTGGGGGTACAGGATAATGACAATGACACTGGGGGTACAGGATAATGACAATGACACTGGGGGTACAGGATAATGACAATGACACTGGGGGTACAGGATAATGACAATGACACTGGGGGTACAGGATAATGACACTGGGGTACAGGATAATGACACTGGGGGTACAGGATAATGACTCTGACACTGGGAGTACATAGACGCCTGCCATGACTAATCTAGGAGTTAGTGACTGCTATGGGCTACCATTAACTCCTTATTATCCCGATTGCCAACGCACTAGGGCAATCAGGATGAGCCAGGTAAAGTGACGGGACTGTTGCATCTAATGGATGTGGCAATTCCGGGCGGATGCTGGCTGATCATTTTTAGGCTGGGGAGAGCCTAATAACCATAGGTCACCCCCCAGTATGAGAATATTGTATTAGCGCTCTCTCTCCCCAGAGCGGCGTTCACGCAGTCACCTCACTTATATCCATGCCCAATACAGCTCATTTTTAACCCCTTCACGACCATGGACGGATCTTTCCGTCATGGAGCGTGTCCCCTTAAGCCCCACCCCCTGCAGGGCAGGCGGCGTGGATCGGCACACATATCAGCTGTTTTCAACAGCTGACATGTGTGCCTACATGTTCCGAGTGTAATCGCATTCCACCCGTAACATTAACCCCTTAGATCTCGCTGCCAAAGTCTGGCAGCGAGATCTATATGCGCGCGGCCATGTTTTTTACTTACCGCCGCCCCCATCGGAAGTCACGTGAGTGATCACGTGACGTTCGGTGGTTGCCATCGTAGCAAAGGGTCATGTGATGACGCCTGCTGCTACGAAGTTTCACTTTCGTTTTTCCTCGGCACGGAGCAGAGGAAAAAAGAAAGTGACTATTTCTGCTGTTTACAGCGGTATAGCTGTGATCAGCAGATAGCGATCAGCGATCGGATTGCTGATCGCTTAAGCCCCCTAGGGGGACTAGTAAAATAAAAAAAATTAAAAAAGTTTTAAAAAATTAAAAAAAAAAAACCTAAAAGTTCAAATCACCCCCCTTTCCCCCCACTGAAAATTAAAGGGTTAAAAAAAAATATATACACATATTTGGTATCGCCGCGTTCAGAAATGGCCGATCTATCAAAATATAAAATCAATTAATCTGATTGGTAAACGGCGTAGTGGCAAAAAAAATCCAAACGCCAAAAATTACGTTTTTTGGTCGCCGCAAGTTTTACGCAAAATGCAATAACAGGCGATCAAAACGTAGCATCTGCGCAAAAATGCTATCATTAGAAACATCAGCTCGAGACGCAAAAAATAAGCTGTCACTGAGCCATAGATCCCAAAAAATGAGAACTCTACGGGTTTCGGAAAATGGCGCAAAACGTACGCCACTTTTCTTGGACAAGCTTGTGAATTTTTTTTAACCCCTTAGATACAAGTAAACCTATACATGTTTGGTGTCTACAAACTCGCACCGACCTCAGGCATCATACCCACACATCAGTTTTACCATATAATGAACACCGTGAATAAAAGATCCCAAAAACTATTGTGCCATCACACTTTTTTTGCAATTTTTCCACACTTGGAATTTTTTTGCTGCTTTCCAGTACACCATATGGTAAAACTTATGGTTTCATTTAAAAGTACAACTTGTCCCGCCAAAAACAAGCCCTCATATGGCAAGATTGACGGAAAAATAAAAACGTTACGGCTCTCGGAAGAAGGGGAGCAAAAAATAAAAAAGCAAAAACGGAAAGTGCCCCGGGGCTGAAGGGGTTAATCACATGACTCATAAACTGCAAGATACAGGATCCTGTAAATAACACTTGCGTTTGTCAATAATTTAACAGGATCCAATCACTTGCGGTTTGTGTTTTTTTTGCCTGAAGACAAAAAAAAACGCTAATGTGAAACCAGCCTAAGTCTGAACTGGGTAAAAAAGCTGAGCTTATTGATCAATTCAATAGCTAAATTTCTCTTTATTCTTAAGTTCATGGCAGTAATGCAGGTTCCATTGTCATATTTTCATTCTCACATATAGCTATTGTATTTGTCATGCCAGTATTCATACAGTAGTTTCTGCTTTACATTTATTCCCCATGCACTGTCACTGGTGTGCAGCCCTTCTCTCTATATATATCTTAGATGGGTATCAAAATTGGGGGAACCGCACGCGTTTTTGTTTTTTTTATTTATTTTACTGTAGGATATAGACCCGCCCACCGTTGTCTTTGGTTGCAGTCAGACAGCTGTCACTTAACGTGGGGGCGGGTCTGCATGCAACCAATCACAGACACCGGTGAGCTGGGGAAGCAGTGAATATGTATGAGCCTAATAAGCGGCTGGCTCGGGAAGAACAAAGAGCTGCAGCGGGAGCAGTATGACAGCCGCCCCGGTGATCGGTGGGTATGTAGAGTTTGGAGAGAGACAGAGAGAGAGAGAGAGAGACACCCCAAAGTCACTCCAGTATTGATATTGGTCATTTTGGAATTAAGTTGGTGAGCTGGATTTTCGTTGACAAAACCGTGGGTAAAACATATACAAACCGCAAACAATTTGTAACCATGTGTTTTGCCATCCGTTTTTCAACCCCTCATTGATTTCAATGGGTGACAAAAGTTGATAAAAACGCAAGAAGAATGAACATGCTGCATGTTTTTTGTCATAAAATTTTGTAAAACAAACTGCTGACAATTAAACTGCAACGTGTGCACAGCAAATCTGACCTCATAGACTTTGCTGGGAAGTCAAAAGTGAGAAAGTTCTAACAAAACTGCACCAAAAAACCGCAATAAAAACGCGACAAAAACTGCAGTGTGCGCAAATAGCCTTAAAGCATTTGCAGCTTTTGGTGCAAAAAGGTTGCAAAAATTAAAAGGTAAAGACAAAAATAAAGTGCATTTTTTATTTTGTGAGAAATTCATGAATTGAGTACACCATTGTGAAATATTTGGTGCAAAAATGTTAAACACCACAAGACAACAAAAAAATTAAATGTGACTTCAATAAATAAAAAAATGATGAATTGGAACCAATAACTATAAAGAATGACCTGATATGTGTACTTAAAAAAAACTAATTTTAGTAGTAGTAATAATAATAATAATAATAATAATAACAATAGCCCTCACACTTAAGCCTGCTTTACACCTTACGATCCAGCATACGATATCGTATGCGATCGTAACCCCCCATCGTATGTGTGGCACGTTCAATTTGTTGAACTTGCCGCACAAATGATTAACCCCCGTCACACGTACTTACCTTCCATACGACCTCGATGTGGGCGGCGAACGTCCACTTCCTGGAGTGGGAGGGACGTTCGGCGTCACAGCGACGTCACGCGGCAGCCGGCCAATAGAAGCGAAGGGGCGGAGCTGAGAGAGACGTACACATCCCGCCTACCGTCTTCCTTCCTCATTACCGGCCGGGAACCACAGGACGCAGGTAAGATCTGTTCATCGTTCCCGGGGTGTCACACACTGCGATGTGTGCTGCCCCGGGTACGATGAACAACCTGACGTGTAATTCTAGAGAAATGAACGATGTGTAAGCGATGAGCGTTTTACCGTGCAATCGCAATCGCACGTAGCTGTCACACACTACAATGTACCTTACGATGCCGGATGTGCGTCACTTACGACGTGACCCCGCCGACACATTGTAAAATACATTGCAGCGTGTAAAGCGGGCTTTAGGCTATGTGCGCACTTACCGGATTTTTCGCGGATTTTGCCGCGGATTTGCTGCATGTTTCGCTGCAGAAAATGTTCATAACATCTCTGCAGTGAATCACCAGCAAATCCTATGGAGAAAAAAAATCCTGTGCGCACGGGGCGGAATTTGACAGCTGCATGTTTTGCTGCGGGAATCCCGCAGCAAAAACAAGTGCATGTCACTTCTTTTCCGCACATCGCTGCGGGATTTCACTCCATTGACTCCAATGTTAATCATGAAATCCCGCAGGGAATAACGCAGGCAGCAAATTCTGTGCGGTTCACTGCGTTTTCCTGCGTTATTCCCTGCGGTATTTTGCGGTTTACCTCCGGTAATGTGCATCACTTGCTTGCGGTTTTGCAGGGAAGTGATGTCATTACAGGAACAGGAAGTCGTGCAGAGTAAACACACACACATCAGACACAGAACACATAGACACAGACACATAGAACACACATAGAAAGAAAACGGAAATATAGGAAAAAAAGAACGTGGGCTCCGCTGCATATTTACCTTCCAGCCGAGGTAAGCACACAGCGGCGGCCCGGTATTCTCAGGCTGGGGAGGGAGAGGGGCAGGGTAATGTCCCCCGCCTCACTCCCCCTCCGGCAGCCGAGAATATCAGCCGCAGCTGCCCCGGCACTGTCGCATGCATTATGCGGCACTGCCGGCGTGTCCTCGGCTCTTCTTGCCACCGTGTAGCAGTGGTGACAAGGTAATACAAGGGGTTAATGGTGATGGGGGACCACCGCCATTAACCCCAGGCTTGATCATGGCAGCGTCTATGTGACAGCTGACATGATCAACCCGTAAGTAAAGTGAAAAAAACACAGACACCGAAAAATCCTTTATTTTAAATAAAACCAACAAGCCTCGTTCACCATTTTATTAACCCCCCCAAACAAAGCTCCGGCGTAATCCACACAGCTCCGGCTCCTGCGTCCTGCACTGCTGACATCCAGCCGCGACTGTCACAGACACAGCGCTGAATGCAGCAGACAGCAGAGGTAATTACCGGTCATTTCCCACGGCCGGTAATGTGAACTCACTGCCGACCGTGGGAAATGCAGCGATCTGTCATCTATCTATCTATCTATCTATCTATCCCTCTGTCTGTCTATCTATCTATCCCTCTATCTATTCTTCTGTCTATCTACTATCAGAATTAAATGTATTTTTTTTTTTTTTTTTTTTTCTTCAATGTGCTTTATTGCATTGAATGCAATAAAGCACATCCCAACCCGCACGCGGCAAAACCGCAGCAATACCGCGAACAATACCGCGGTAAAGCCGCGGCAAACCGCGGCAAACCGCATGCGGTTTCCCGCGGTTTTTTACCGCAGGTGCGGTAATCTTTGAGAGGATGCGGAATTTTCTCAAGAAAATTCCATTTCCCAGTGCGCACAGAGCCTTAGACCAAAATGTGGTGTCAGCCTGAATGAGCAATGACTTTGTATATTCACACGTCCAAAATTAATAAGAAAAGGAAGAACAGATAAGTATAGAATAATGAGGACATAATATTTACATATGAACTCCACTATTGCAACATACATAAATCACATGAGGTTCTTAGCTTATAGCTTTTATAAAAAGCCATCCACTAGCGACAAGGTGGCTTCATTTGACTATATTGACTTATTTCTACATGTGCTCAAGGAAAACTGGTGAAGAGACAGGATCCAGCTTTACTCCAATTAAAACCAGTTTGTGAAAGATGAGTGGTTAAGGCTAGGTTTACACTTCCGTTAAATTGTATCAGTCACAATCCGCTGCTCTGGCAAACAACGGAATCCGTTTGGCGGATTCCGTTGTTCCCGTAGACTTGTATGAGCGGCGGATTGTGACTGATGATGCTGCGTTGCACCTTCCGCCCGACCGATCAGTCGTGAAACGACTGACTGCCGGGCGGGAGGAACGCAGCTTGTAACGTTTTTTGAGCAGCGCAATCCGTAGGATTTCGCTGCGCATGCTCTCTGGCTCCCTGCACACGTAACCAGCTTTGCTTAGTTACCCAATATTTACCCTGGTTACGCGTGCAAGGAGCCAGCGCTAAGCGGTGTACGCTGGTAACCAAGGTAAATATCGGGTAACTAAGGTAAATATCGGGTGCAAAGTGCTTTGCTTAGTTTTTACCCGATATTTACCCTGGCTACGTGTGCAGGGAGGCCGACACTTCCCTGCTCGGCTCCGCCCCCTACCGCACTCCGCATGTACACACACACACACACACACACACTCACTCACTCACCTGTCCCCAACTATGCAGACCGCGGCACTGACTTCCTCAGCGCCTGGCCCCGTCCGGCTCCACCCCCCGCACTCCGCCCCCCACACACAACGGAGTCCGACAATGAAATTATTTTCTTTGTCATCCGTTGTACAACGCATCAGTCACATGCATCAAGCAACGCATGTGACTGATGCAAAACAACGGAAGTGTGAACCTAGCCTTAGGGAGTATGGCCAGAGCCCCACTATATACATATACTAGCTGTAGAACCTCTCTCCCTATCTCCCTCTCACCACTGAAATCATATTACCTCACACTTAAGCTTCTCAGGCCTAAGCCACACGGCAATAAAAATGGTGCGAGTGGAGTGCGATAAACAAATCGCATTCCACTCAAACCAATATTAGCCTGTGTGTCAGCACACATGTGTGATTATTTTCTCAGCCCTAATCAGACCGAGAAAACAATCGCAGCATACTGCGAGTGTAATGTCAGTCTTGTTTCTCTCGCATCCATTCAAGTCAATGGGGCGAGAGAGAAAAAAATCGCACTGCACTCGCAGTACAAAAGTGTACCGTGCGTGCAGAGCGATAATGGCAATAGCCGGCTACGGAGGAGAGAGGGAGAGAAATCCCTCCCTCCCCTCCTCAGCACCGGCCCGCCCCACGCAACTGAGGTCCGTTCGCACGAACGGACCTCAGTTGCAGGGACACACGCATGACACTCGGCTCTGCTGTACTGCCAGTGTGAGCCGAGTGTCATGCAAGGGGATTGCACTAGTGCCCCGTGTG
The DNA here is from genome assembly GCF_048569485.1 of Anomaloglossus baeobatrachus. NCBI lineage: Eukaryota > Metazoa > Chordata > Amphibia > Anura > Aromobatidae > Anomaloglossus > Anomaloglossus baeobatrachus. The sequence continues at coordinate 20,441,915 of NC_134361.1, forward strand.
GCCCCAGCCTTATTCTAAGAATGTCCTTCGTTCTCTATAGCAACCGATCACAGCTCCTTGACCTGTAACAAAATATAAGCATACCTGTGACTGGTTGCTATAGGACACCTGATAAATATCCAAGGTAACTGTCAAAACAGCCAATATATTACCTCAAACATCCAGAGTTTCTGTGTGTATCTTTCTGTGTCTCTTTCTTTGTGTGTCTCTTCCTGTTTCTATTTCTATGTGTGTCTGTTTGTGCATCTTTTGGTGTGTGTCTCTTTCTGTGTGTGTGTCTTTCGGTGTGTGTCATTTTCGGCGAGTGTGTCTCTATCTGCTTTCTTTGTTTGAGTGTGTCTCTTTCTGTGTCTCTTTTTGTGTTTGTCTCTTTTGGTGTGTCTCTCTCTCTCTTTGTGCCTCTTTTGGTGTGTTTCTTTTGGTGTGTCTGTCAGTGTGTCTCTTTCTGTGTGTTTCTCTTTCTGTCTTTTGTTTGTGTGTGTCTCTTTGTGTGTGTGTGTGTGTGTGTGTGTGTGTGTGTGTGTGTTGGTCTCTATTTGACTGTGTGTGTGTATATCTGTGTGTCTCGTTCTCTGTCCATAATAACAGATCCGTTCCCAGCTCCATTGATTTTAACGTAAGCAGGCTTTTTGGCGAATAACTGTAAAGCGAGAGGTTACATTTTCCCATCAAAACATAGTCTATGATGTTCTTTGAGTCAAATGAGGCGTCTGTGCAAAATTTTGTGATTGCAAATGCGCCGCTGTCGATTCCTTTAGCAGACACACACACACACACACACACGCACGCAGGCACGCACGCATGCACACACACACACAGTCACATACACTCAGTTTTATATATTAGATATTTATATTTTTTGTTTTGTTCTGTTGTACATTGGGAACTATGATCACCCTCTGGGCTGAGGACTTAATAAATAGCATTTTCACTCTGCAGTTTTCTCAGTACATTTATTACGTGACATGTTAACATGTCCTGATTTTCCACAGAAAACAATGTGTAGACTGTCCAAATCACAATAGCAGTTCTGGTCCCATCAGAACACAAATGATCAATGTTTTATAACCTTACTGCACCATCTAAATTACAAAAAAAACCCACAAAAAAAAACAGACAAAAACATAGCACCCCCCCCACACACACACACACACACATAAGTGCACCATTACTGAGTCCTGCGTACGTTTTTCCATCAGTCACAGTCCTATTGGTATGCTTTCAATGTTTCTGCCTGGAATGGCTCTGTATACTGATAGAAATTG